>NC_091977.1:8128372-8298372 GCF_044704955.1 Pristiophorus japonicus
GAGGGGGTGAACGGGGGGGAGAGGTGAACGGGGGGAGAGAGGGGAACGGGGGGAGAGAGGAGAACGGGGGAGACAGGTGAACAGGGGGAGAGGGGAACGGGGGAGAGAGGGGAACGGGGGGAGAGGGGAACGGGGGAGAGAGGGGAACGGGGGGAGAGGGGAACGGGGGAGAGAGGGGAATGGGGGAGAGGGGAATGGGGTAGAGAGGGGAACATGGAGGAGAGGGGAACGGGGGGAAAGGGGAATGGGGGAGAGAGGGGAATGGGGGGAGAGAGGGGAATGGGGTAGAGAGGAGAACGTGGAGGAGAGGGGAACGGGGGGAAAGGGGAACGGGGGGAGAGAGGGGAATGGGGGGAGAGAGGGGAATGGGGAGGAGAGAGGAGAACGGGGAGAGAGGGGAATGGGGAGGAGAGAGGGGAATGGGGGAGAGAGGGGAACGTGGAGGAGAGGGGAGAACGGGGGAGAGAGGGGAATGGGGAGGAGAGAGGGGAATGGGGGAGAGAGGGGAACGTGGAGGAGAGGGGAACGGGGGGAAGAGAGGAATGGGGGGAAGAGAGGAATGGGGGATAGAGAGGAATGGTGGGGAGAGAGTAATGGGAGGGAGACAGGGGAACGGGGTGGAGGAAAGGGGAATGGGGGGGAGAGGGGAACGGGAGGGAGAGGGGAACAGGGGGAGAGGGGAACGGAGGGGAGAGAGAGGGGAACAGGGGGAGAGAGAGGGAAACAGGGGGAGAGGGACCGGGGGAGAGAGGGGGGAACGGGGCAGAGAGAGGGGACCAGGGGGGAGAGGGGCGAATGGGGGTGAGAAACATAGAAACATAGAAAATAGGTGCAGGAGTCGGCCATTCGGTCATTCGAGCCTGCACCTCCATTCAATAAAATCATGATTGATCATCCCCTTTCCTGCTTTCTCTCCATACCCCTTGACCCCTTTAGCCGTAAGGGCCATATCTAACTCCCTCTTGAATATATCCAATGAACTGGCATCATCAACTCTCTGCGGCAAGGAATTCCACAGGTTAACAACTCTCTGAGTGAAGAAGTTTCTCCTCATCTCAGTCCTAAATGACCTGCACCTTATCCTCAGACTGTGACCCCTGGTTCTGGACTTCCCCAACATCGGGAACATTCTACCCGCATCTAACCTGTCCCGTCCCGTCAGAATTTGATATGTTTCTATGAGATCCTCTCTCATCCTTCTAAACTCCAATGTATAAAGGCCCAGTTGATCCAGTCTCTCCTCACATGTCAGTCCAGCCATCCCGGGAATCAGTCTGGTGAACCTTCGCTGCACTCCCTCAATAACAAGAACATCCTTCCTCAGCTTAGGAGACCAAAACTGAACACAATATTCCAGGTGAGGCCTCACCAAGGCCCTGTACAACTGCAGTAAATCCTCTCTGTTCCTCTACTCAAATCCCCTAGCTATGAAGGCCAACATACCATTTGCCTTCTTCACCGCCTGCTGTACCTGCATGCCAAATTTCAATGACTGATGAACCATGACACCCAGGTCTCTTGCACCTCCCCTTTTCCTAATCTGCTGCCATTCAGATAATATTCTGCCTTTGCGTTTTTGTCCCCAAAGTGGATAACCTCACATTTATTCACATTATACTGCATCCGCCATGCATTTGCCCACTCACCTAACCTGTCCAAGTCACCCTGCAGCCTCTTAGCGTCCCCCTCACAGCTCACACCGCCACCTAGTTTAGTGTCATCTGAAAACTTGGGGATATTACACTCAATTCCTTCATCGAAATCATATTGTATATTGTAAAGAGCTCGGGTCCCAGCACTGAGCCCTGCGGCACCACACTAGTCACTGCCTGCCATTCTGAAAAGGACCCGTTTATCCTGACTCTCTGCTTCCTGTCTGCCAACCAGTTTTCTATCCAAGTCAGTATATTATCCCCAATATCATGTGCTTTGATTTTGCACACCAATCTCTTGTGTGGGACCTTGTCAAAAGCCTTTTGAAATCCAAATACACCACATCCACTGGTTCTCCCTTGTCCACTCTACTAGCTACATCCTCAAAAAATTCCAGAAGATTTGTCAAGCATGATGTCCCTTTCATAAATCCATGTTGACTTGGACCGATCCTGTCACTGCTTTCCAAATGCGCTGCTATTTTATCCTTAATAATTGATTCCAACATTTTCCCCACTACTGATGTCAGGCTAACCGGTCTATAATTACCCACTTTCTCTCTCCCTCCCTTTTTAAAAAGTGGTGTTATATTAGCTACCCTCCAGTCCATAGGAACTGATCCAGAGTCGATAGACTGTTGGAAAATGATCACCAATGCATCCACTATTTCTAGGGTCACTTCCTTAAGTTCTCTGGGATACAGACTATCAGGCCCCAGGGATTTATTGGCCTTCAATCCCATCAATTTCCCTAACACAATTTCCCGCCTAATAAGAGATATCCTTCAGTTCCTCCTTCTCGCTAGACCCTCGGTCCCCTAGCATTTCCAGATGGTTATTTGTGTCTTCCTTCATGAAGACAGAACCAAAGTATTTGTTCAATTGGTCTGCCATTTCTTTGTTCCTCATTATAAATTCACCTGAATCTGACTGCAAGGGACCTACGTTTGTCTTCACTAATCTTTTTCTCTTCACATATCTATAAAAGCTTTTACTGTCAGTTTTTATGTTCCCAGCAAGTTTCTTCTCGTACTCTATTTTCCCCCTCTTAATTAAAGCCTTTGTCCTCCCCTGCTGAATTCTAAATTCTCCCAGTCCTCAGTGTTAGATCTCTTAATTTCCAATGAAATACGAACTCCGATTGTAGTTTTAATGTCACTTTATTTTTGCAGACAGCAACAAGCTCTTGGCTTTAAGCCAGGTCTTTGTCCTTCTGAGACCACATGGTCAAAATGGCTGTATTTATACCTGGATCAATTTACAGAAAAGAACTCGGCTTCTTTGACCTTATTGGCTTAATTAAGTCTTTTAACCTTTTAATTGGCTCGCTACCCAAGGTCCTAAAATGTCAAGTTGATTGATGACTTAATGCAACATGCTCCCACTCACGTAGCATCCCCCCTTTGATTCTTTCACAAACTGAATCATAAAACATCAGGTGTCACTGGTTAAACATTCTACAAAATAATCTCATACATGTTAATAGAGTGTCCTTCTAAAATTTGTTGATGTGTTTCGCCACATGTCCGGACTAGTAGCGTCCACACAAATTTACACCAACCCGAGTTCCATCGTGGCCACAATGGAAGTCTGGTTTGAGTAGGTTCATTAACCTTATTCCAATTTAATCCAAATCAGTATCTTAATTCAACCAGTAAACAACCTTCCCTTAAGCATAACATACCCCTGTGCCACGTACAGACGGTCTGCTGGGACCTGCAAGGTGTCTCACCTGCGGGACAGCAGTTACAGCTGCCTGGTCGCAACAACATTTAATCAACATAAACAAACAATATAAAAGTAAAATAATTACAACAAATAGAATTAAACCTTCCACCAATGAAGTTCCTATTGAACCGAGCCATTCAGTGGCTCCACTCCACAAAGTGAATGATGGGGGTTGCTTAAGTTTTTCTACCTCCTTTTGGATATGCTCCGCTAAGTGGGTAATTTCTTCGGAGCGATCTGGGATATATGTGCAACACTCAGTTCCGAGTAGGGCGCAAGTACCTCCCTTTTCAGCCAGGATGTAATCAAGGGCCAGTCGATTCTGTAGGGCTACTGTGCGGATTGCTACCATTTCTGCATTGATTTTAACCAGGGCCTCTGAGGTATCATTGGCTACCCGTTCCACAGCGGATGCCATGTTAATGGATTCCCTTGCCAGTCTGGCAGTCCCATACCCAGGGATCAGAATGGCAACAAACCTCTCTGTTCCTGTGATAGCTCTCTTAGGACGGTGTAAATGTTCCAACAGTGACTTTATATGATACATATATGGCACAATGTAGGCTAAATAGCAGGATCCCGTCCAATTCTGGGGCAGCTAAGGGTAGGCCTTGTGGTCACACACCCAATAGGTGCCATTATAGGCAATGAATGTTAGCTGTTTCTTTGTCAGCAACACTCCGGGGCCTGTCCAGGCTTTTCCATCTGTTTTATTCAGAATTCCTGTTACGTTAAAAATTCCCACATCGGCCTAGTTTGGACGGTTCCGTGGCTTGATTATGTTATAATTCCGGGAGCAGTTACTATATCGCATATTTTGGCCTCCTTTGATGTTTCTAATCAGACAGACTGATTCTCCCGGTCTTCCTATTCCCATTGTATTAGTGATAACAAAAAATGGGGGACGTTTGGAATTATTGTACCACGGTTGGTATCCCCCTTCAAAGGTAGTCAGATTGTAACCTGCTGACTTCCATTTACGTGCCCAGTTTTCCGTATCCTGAAACGCATTGTCTGTTTTGTTTTGATTAATTATCCACTCAGCCATTTCCGAGATATTCAAGGGAACTGGCCTCAAAGGAATCCCTCCCTTTGAGTGAATAGGAATATGCGCACACACCCAACAACTAGAAATGTTACCTTGTTTGGCATAAATGTATGACATATATAAAAAGGTATTTACATGTAATTCCCTTGCTACCCTACTATTTCCCTTTGGTGCAGAGGGTCGGCTAGTAAGAAGTAGGCCTATGCCTAAAATACCTACAATCAATAATACAGTAAATTTATACATTTTCGCGAAAAGTAATTGTCCTTATTAGATTTCAGCTTCAGTTACGAGTGCTCGTTTTAACGTGTGAGGCGTGGATCCAGGCTTTCTTGGACTTTAACAGCTGCCTGGGTGGTCAATAACACTTGATAAGGTCCCTCTCACTTGGCACCCAAAGGTTCTTTATGCAACATTTTCACATACACCCAGACTCCCGGGATAATGTCGTGTCCTCCTTCGGGTGGATTACCCCAAGCTGCCGATATCTGTCGGGAAACAGAACTAATAGCATTGGTTAAGTTCTGACAGTATGATAACAAAGTGTCACTCATTAAGTGAACATCAGCTTTCCGTAAATCGATAGTTCCTGGCAGCGACATGGGTCTTCCTGTTATAATTTCAAATGGGCTTAGACCTGTAGTTCTGTTCAGGGTTGCCCTAATGCTACATAGCACTATTGGTAGTGCCTGGGGCCATGGTGTGCCTTCTTGGTGATATTTGGCAAGCCGTTGTTTCAGAGTTCGATTCATTCGGTCTACTTGTCCTGATGATTGTGGATGATAAGGACAGTGTAAATCCCACGTAATGTTCAGTAACCTACAGACTTCTTGGCAGACAGCACCTGTGAAGTGGGTTCCCTGATCTGAGTCAATGCTACTCGGAACTCCCCATCGGGGAATGTAATCCTTACACAAGACCTTTGCAGTGTGATTGGCTGTGGCTCTTTTAGTTGGGACAGCTTCTACCCATCTAGAGAATCTGTCGACCATGACAAGAATATTAGTGTATCCTTGGCATGAAGGACGAGATATATAATCAACCTGCAGATGCTGGAATGGTCCGACAGGGGCAGGGGGCCTCAGTTGGGGCATTACCGTGATGGGTCCAGAATTATTTTTCTGGCAGACCACACAGCGGTCTGTTACCAGCTGGGCATGTTTTTTAAATCCCCGACACCACCACATTCTCCCCCCTCTTACTCCCTCGATTCTGACATCGGGATCATAGTTGCGGGATTAACCGGGCTGGCCCGGACGATATGGAGATTAGGAGCTTCCAAAACTGCTGTCCAGCGGGTCCATCTAGCTGCTGTCACCTGAGACATTCTATTCATAGACAGCAAAGCATGTACGGTGTGGGGACACTTGACAATCAGCTTTTGGTCGAGGACTAGACCCGCAGTGATCATTACCGCTCGACATGTAACTTCCACGGCCCTTAGGCAACTTCCCCATCCGAGGGCTGCCGCATCCAGTTTTGCCGAATAATAGCCAATAGGCCTTTGCCGATCCCCATGTTCTTGTGTCAGTATAGCTGTCATATATCCTTCTTTCTCATGGACAAACAGGGTAAATGGCTGACCACTGTCGGGGATTCCCAGAGCCGGTGCCGAACACAAAGCCTTTTTCAAACTCAGGAAGGCCTCTTGCTGTTCCTTAGTGAGGGTGATGGCTTCTTTAGAGGCACGTTTCCCCTTTAAAATATCATTCAATGGCTGAGCAAGCTGTGTGAAGGAGTCAATCCAATTTCTGTTAAAGTTACACAATCCCAAAAAAGACCTTAGTTCCTGAATAGTGGTGGGTTTTTTAGCAGCCCGAATGGCTGCAGTTCTATCCTGGGTAAGTTCTCTCTTTCCTTGTGAAATCTTTTGTCTCAGGTATACAACCTCTTCTTGGGATATTTGTGCTTTGTCGATGCTGGCTTTATGTCCTTTCAGCCGAAGGTGGTCCAGCAAAGCTCGTAAATCTTGTTCATGCTGTTCTTCCGTGTTTGAAGCTAGCAGGATATCGTCTACATATTGGATGACTGTGGATGACAGGGGAGGTAATTCTCCCAAATGGCTTTGTAAAGCCATGTGGAATACCGTAGGGCTGTTGTGGAAACCCTGCGGTAACCGGGTCCAAGTATACTGTTGTCCTTGGACCGTGAAAGCAAACCACTGTCGAACCTCCGGTGCCAGAGGCACCGACCAAAATCCGTTGGCCATATCTATAACCGAGAAATATTTATGTTCCGGTTTGAGGGCATTAAAAATGGTGGAGGGATCTGCGACCAAAGGAGCTTTTTGATCAATACACTGGTTAGCTTTCCTATAATCGACAGTCAAACGTCAAGTCTCATTAGATTTCTGTACCGGCCACACGGGGCTATTGGAGGAGCTATGCGTTTTAATAAGCACCCCTTGTTTCTCCAATTGCTGAATAACCGGTAAGATTCCCGCGATGGCAGTTGGACTGATGGGATACTGTTTAGTGCATGGAGGCTTGGTCCCGGTAAATGATGCAGGCTCCATCTGGAGTAGGCCACAATCGTTCTTATCTTTAGCCCATATCGGGTGTTCCTTCAATTCTTCTTTCTTCAAAGTTCTAATTGACCATGTCACCCGACCATCCTCGAAATGCAACGATGAATCTACTTGGATTAGAACGTCCATTCCCAAAAGGGGTTGATCTACTGGGTCTATCCAGACCGGCGTGGTTAGTTCATGTGGACCCAGCCCTATAAGTACCGGTGTTGTCCTTTTAATTTCCATTTTATGGCCCCCAACTCCATAGGCTGTACGTGCCTTACCATCCAACGGCAAAAAGTCTCCATATTGTAGGGGTAAGCATGTTAATTCCGCCCCTGTGTCTAAAAGACAGTCCACATCCTTATCGCCCACCCTCACAGTTATATATAGCCCATCTCCCCTTTGTTGTATTAGTGCGAGGAGGGGGGCCAGGGTGGGCTCTAATCGTTTTTTGCTATCCCAAGTAACTCCTTCTGTTGTTGTATTGTCAGTCGCTTAAATGCTTCTATGAGGTTGTTATCTTGTGACAAGCCTGGTTTGTTGGCTGAATTGTATCCCTGGCTGCGTCCTCTTCCCCAGCCACGACCTTGCTGTTTTGTCCTGCATGTCTTGGCCCAGTGACCTTCTTTCCCACAATAATGACATTTTCCGGGTAATTTTCCTAATGACTGTTTATCAGAATCCTGGGATTTCCATCCCATAGCCTGTACAGCTCGGACTTTAGCTCCCATATCCCGGTCTAATTGGTTACATCGATCCACCAATGCTGCAAAGGTAGTTCCTCTACCTTCCCAGTCCGGTAACACTACCTTAAGCATTTTGGACAGTTCTGGCTTTAGACCTGCCACGAAAGCTGCTTTCAGGGGTCCAAACACTTGTTCATCCATTTCCTCATCCGTATTATTCATACCCGAATGTTCTAGCCACGTGCATCTAAACCGCTAGTCATACTCCAGGACCTCCTCTGTTCCTTTCTGTTGGCAGGCTGCAATTTTTCCCCAGTCTGCCTTAGCTGTACTGAAGGCTTGCAGCCAGTGTTTAATCGCCTCCCATCCTGCGTCTAATTCTTGCTCATTCTGCCCCAAAGCTTCATCTTCCTTGTCGTGCAATTTTCTTCCCTGTGTTTTTGGCACCATTATGGTCAAAATTTGCACTCCGTCCCAGGGATGAAGTTGATATATATTTCTAAAGCGGTCCAATTGGTCCCACGTTTTTACTCCCTCTTTCTTTGGATTGGGCAATTCCTTGGACCATTTATCAATTTTCTCTGGGTCTGCCGGATCATGAACTAAGTATTCTGCATACACCCTTTTCGTCTTTTTTTTGGTACCGCCCTCATCCGCAGTCTCTTCTGATTTGACTACAACTCGTCTTTTTTTAAACGGGGCAAAGCGCACTCCTAATACTTCATCCCCCGACCCTGTATCGTCAGAGGATTCAGAAACCGTATCTATTCCTTGGTCGTGTCTTCGGGTTTGCGCTTTTAATTTATCCAAACATGGGTACCCTGGGAATTGACCGATACATTTTCCTTTTCCTATTACTGTCTCTTGACCTAATGATTTTTTCCATTCTTTAATTTCACCTTTAAGATCTTTAACTTCCGCTTCCAGCTTTTCAAGTTCAAGTCTTGTCTGTCGCAGCTGTGCACAAACAGCTTACAATTGATCCTTTGTATTGGTCAGTTCTCGATCATGTTGGGAACGCATTATAATTTCATTCCGCTGTCGGATCTGGCCCATAACGGTGAGGGACCATCTAGTTCGCTCTTTATTTCTCATACGGGTCGTTTTTCCCCAGAACCTTTTAATCTCGTCCAAGGACCATTGTCCTTTGGAGGTTCTGTACTTTTGTTCGATCTTAATACAGGTTTTAGATAAGTTGAATTGTTGCTCTATGTATTCTTTCAACTGTTCGAGGATTTCATCTATCGAAACCTCAGGTGGTGCCCGCCCGCCTTTAACAGTTGTAGACAATTCTTTGTTCTTATCTCCTGCTGCCATAATACTGATTTCTTTACTGGGGTCTCGAGTCGTAGGCTTTCTAGCTGATCAATAGGTCGGTGATTAATTAACTAACACACCGCCGAAGTTAGACGCCTATTGGACCTCGAGCCGACTACCAACCGGAGGGTTCGCAAACCGGAGGCTTTCGGAATCGCGTAGAAGGAGAGGCGAATTTAGACTTTTGACCAAGGACTTTTATAAAGAGGAGTCCTTACCTCAGTATGTAGGTACGATGTCCAAAATTCAGTTTCTTTCCTCAGCAATCCTGTTTGTGACGCCAAAATTGTTAGATCTCTTAATTTCCAATGAAATACGAACTCCGATTGTAGTTTTAATGCCACTTTATTTTGGTAGACAGCAACAAGCTCTTGGCTTTAAGCCAGGCCTTTGTCCTTCTGAGACCACATGGTCAAAATGGCTGTATTTATACCTGGATCAATTTACAGAAAAGAACTCGCCTCTTTGACCTTATTGGCTCAATTAATAGTCTTTTAACCTTTTAATTGGCTCGCTAACCAAGGTCCTAAAATGTCAAGTTGATTGATGACTTAATGCAACATGCTCCCACTCACGTAGCATCTCTGACTTGTTGTCTGTGAATTTTCACAGCCTGTCGAAATGCAGCCTTTTGAATTCTCTATCACTCAGGTTTGCTGTTTTTCTGGCCAATTTATATGCCTCTTCCTTGGATTTAACACTATCCTTAATTTCCCTTGTTAGGCATGGTTGAGCCACCTTTCCCATTTTATTTTTATTCCAGATAGGGGTGTACAATTGCTGAAGTTCATCCATGTGATCTTTAATGTTTGCCATTGCCTATCCACCGTCAACCCTTTAAGTATCATTCGCCAGTCTATTCTAGCCAATTCAAGCCTCAAAGCATCGAAGTTACTTTTCCTTAAGTTCAGGACCCTAGTCTCTGAATTAACTGGGTCACTCTCCATCTTAATAAAGAATTCTACCATGTTATGGTCATTCTTCCCCAAGGGGCCTCGCACAACAAGATTGCTAATTAGCCCTTTCTCATTACACATCACCCAGTCTAGAATGGCCAGCTCTCTGGTTGGTTCCTCGAAATATTGGTCTAGACAACCATCCCTAATACACTCCAGGAAATCCTCCTCCACTGCATTGCTACCAGTTTGGTTAGCGCAATCAATATGTAGATTAAAGTCACGCATGATAACTGCTGTACCTTTATTGCACGCATCCATAATTTCTTGTTTGATGCTGTCCCCAACCTCACTACTATTGTTTGGTGGTCTGTACACAACTCCCACTAGCGTCTTCTGCCCTTTGGTATTCTGTAGCTCCACCCATACAGATAGAAACATAGAAACATAGAAAATAGGTGCAGGAGTAGGCCATTCGGCCCTTCTAGCCTGCACCGCCATTCAATGAGTTCATTGCCGAACATGCAACTTCAGTACCCCATTCCTGCTTTCTTGCCATACCCCTTGATCCCCCGAGTAGTAAGGACTTCATCGAACTTCTTTTTGAATATATTTAGTGAATTGGCCTCAACAACTTTTTGTGGTAGAGAATTCCACAAGTTCACCACTCTCTGGGTGAAGAAGTTTCTCCTCATCTCGGTCCTAAATGGCTTACCCCTGGCTCTGGACTTCCCCAACATTGGGAACATTCTTCCTGCATCTAACATGTCTAACCCTGTCAGAATTTTAAACGTTTCGATGAGGTCCCCTCTCATTCTTCTGAACTCCAGTGAATACAAGCCCAGTTGATCCAGTCTTTCTTGATAGGTCAGTCCCGCCATCCCGGAAATCAGTCTGGTGAACCTTCGCTGCACTCCCTCAATAGCAAGAATGTCCTTCCTCAAGTTAGGAGACAAAAACTGTGCACAATACTCCAGGTGTGGCCTCACCAAGGCCCTGTACAACTGCAGCAACACCTCCCTGCCCCTGTACTCAAATCCCCTCGCTATGAAGGCCAACATGCCATTTGCTTTCTTAACCGCCTGCTGTACCTGCATGCCAACCTTCAATGACTGATGTACCATGACACCCAGATCTCATTGCACCTCCCCTTTTCCTAATCTGTCACCATTCTGATAATAGTCTGTCTCTCTGTTTTTACCACCAAAGTATATAACCTCACATTTATCCACATTATACTTCATCTGCCATGCATTTGCCCACTCACCTAACCTATCCAAGTCACTCTGCAGCCTCATAGCATCCTCCTTGCAGCTCACACTGCCACCTAACTTAGTGTCATCCGCTTCCACATCATCCAAGCTAATGTCCTTCCTTACTATTGCATTAATTTCCTCTTTAACCTGCAATGCCACCCCGCCTCCTTTTACTTTCTGTCTATCCTTCCTAAATGTTGAATACCCCTGGATGTTGAGTTCCCAGCCTTGGTCACCCTGGAGCCATGTCTCCGTGATGCCAATTACATCATATCCGTTAACTGCTGTTAGCGCAGTTAATTCGTCCACCTTATTCCGAATACTCCTCGCATTGAGGCACAGAGCCTTCAGGCTTGCCTTTCTAACACACTTTGCCCCTTTAGAATTTTGCTGTAATGTGGCCCTTTTTGCTTTTTGCTTTAGGTTTCTCTGCCCTCCATTTTTACTTTTCTTCTTTCTAACTTTTGCTTCTGCCCCCATTCTACGTCCCTCTGTCTCCCTGCATAGGTTCCCATCCCCCTGCCATATTAGTTTAACTCCTCCCTAACAGCACTAGCAAACACTCCCCCTAGGACATTGGTTCTGGTCCTGCCTAGGTGCAGACCATCTGGTTTGTACTGGTCCCACTTCCCCTAGAACCGGCTCCAATGCCCCAGGAATTGGAATCCCTCCCTTCTGCACCACTCCTTAAGCCACGTATTCATCTGAGCTATCCTGCGATTCCTACTCTGACTAGCACGTGGCACTTGGTAGCAATCCTGAGATTACTACCTTTGAGGTCCTACTTTATAATTTAGCTCCAAGCTCCCTAAATTCGTCCTGTACGACCTCATCCCGTTTTTTACCTATGTCATTGGTACCAATGTGCACCACGACAACTGACTGTTCACCCTCCCTTTTCAGAATGCCCTGCACCCGCTCCGAGACATCCATGACCCTTGCACCAGGGAGGCAGCATACCATCCTGGAGTCTCGGTTGTGGCCACAGAAATGTCTATCTATTCCACTTACAATCGAATCCCCTATCACTATCGCTCTCCCACTCTTTTTCCTGCCCTCCTGTGCAGCAGAGCTACTCACGATGCCATGAACTTGGCTGCTGCTGCCCTCCCCTGATGAGTCATCCCCCCCAACAGTACCCAAAGCGGTGTATCTGTTTTGCAGGGGGATGACCGCAGGGGACCCCTGCACTACCTTCCTTGCACTGCTCTTCCTGTTGGTCACCCATTCACTATCTGGCTGCGTACCCTTTACCTGCGGTAAGACCAACTCACTAAACGTCCTATTCACGTCATTCTCAGCATCGTGGATGCTCCAGAGTGAATCCACCCGCAGCTCCAGTGCCGCAATGTGGTCCGTCAGGAGCTGGAGGCGGATGCACTTCCCGCACATGTAGTCGTCAGGGACACCAGAAGGGTCCCTGACTTTCCACATTGTACAGGAGGAGCATAACACGTGTCCGAGCTGTCCTGTCATGACTTAATCCTTAGATAAATTTAATTTGGCAACAACAATGCTAAAACATTACTTACTAATAAAGAAAAAGAAAAACTACTTATCAATTACCAGCCAAATCACTTACCCACCTGGCTGTGACATCACCTTTCGATTTCTTTCTACTTTTGTGCTTCTCACCCTGCTGCAGTTGCACCGGCTAGCCTCCTGATGACGCTCAAACCCATGACCTCTCCGACGCAGGGCCTCTTGTAGGCCTCCTTGATCTCCCCCCGAGAGAGAGGTACGGGGGGGGAAGGGAGGAATGGGAGTGAGGGAAGAACAGTGGGAGAGGGAGGAATGGGGAGGAGAGAGGAACGGGGGGGTGGGGGAAGAGAGGAACGGGGGGGAGAGACGGGAAAGAGGGGGGAGAGAGGAACGGGGGGGAGAGGAACGGTGTGGGAGAGGAATGGGGGGGGTGGAGAGAGAGTCGCGGGGATGGGGGGAGGGAGGAACAGGGCTGTGCGGAGAGAGAGGAACGGGGGTGGGGAGAGAGAGCCGGCGGTGGGGGGGGGGGGGGGAGAAGAGAGAGGCACAGGTGTGGGGGGGATAGAGGAACGGTGGTGGGGGGGAGAAAGCTAGAGGTGGGCGGGAGAGAGAGAGAGACACAGGGATGGTGGTGGAGAGAGGCACAGGGGGGGAAGGAGAGAGAGGCATGCCGGGGGGTCGGTGAGGGAGACACAGAGTAGGGGTGGGGGGTGGTTCAAATGGGAGATATGGAACTCAGGGAAGAAGGATCATGATCTTCCAACCCCCTTTACACTCGCACCCAATTTCTCAGAAAGCTCGGTGCATATGTACAAGGGACATTGTTGGGATGGATGAAATCCAGAAGTCACGACACTGTCACTATTCACTTCATACCCAATAAACCCGGTAATAATCCGCACACAATGCCCCATCTATGGCACAGGGCGGGGGGGGGGAGGGAGGGGTGTAAGGTTTCGCTGGGGTAAGGGTCTTTGGCTGGGAGAGGGATGTACTTGCACTGGGGTAAGGGTCTTTGGCTGGGAGAGAGATGTATTTGAGCTTGGGTAAGGGTCTTTGGCTGGGAGAGGGATGTATTTGAGCTTGGGTAAGGGGCTTTGGCTGGGAGAGGGATGTATTTGAGCTTGGGTAAGGGGCTTTGGCTGGGAGAGAGATGTATTTGAGCTTGGGTAAGGGTCTTTGGCTGGGAGAGAAATGTATTTGAGCTTGGGTAAGGGTCTTTGGCTGGGAGAGGGATGTATTTGAGCTTGGGTAAGGGTCTTTGGCTGGGAGAGAGATGTATTTGAGCTTGGGTAAGGGTCTTTGGCTGGGAGAGGGATGTACTTGCACTGGGGTAAGGGTCTTTGGCTGGGAGAGAGATGTATTTGAGCTTGGGTAAGGGTCTTTGGCTGGGAGAGGGATGTATTTGAGCTTGGGTAAGGGGCTTTGGCTGGGAGAGAGATGTATTTGAACTTGGGTAAGGGTCTTTGGCTGGGAGAGGGATGTATTTGAGCTTGGGTAAGGGGCTTTGGCTGGGAGAGGGATGCACTTGCACTGGGGTAAGGGACTTCGGTTGGAACTTGGTAGCTTTTGCCGGGTTGTTCGAGATCTGTCCTCTGGCTGCTGAAGGCAGAATGGATCCAATTACAATTTGCAAAAGTCAGTGATAACTTGGGCTGGACGGTTCCAGTTACTCATTCCAGAGAAACTTCAGGGTGTGGCTTATCCTCCGAGGGGACCAATCAGCAATAGGTCATGGAATAATGTAGAGCCAATCAGAGACATGGCAGCCATTTTATTAGTACAAATAAATGCATCCTTAAATGTAGGACACTGAGCAATGTAGATGAACAAAGGGGCCTTGGAGTGCATGTCCACAGATCCCTGAAGGTAGCAGGCCAGGTAGATAATGTGGTTGAGAAGGCATACGGAATACTTGCCTTTATTAGCCGAGGCATAGATTACAAAAACAGGGGGGTTATACTTGAACTGTATAAAACACTGGTTTGGCCACAGCTAGAATACTGCGTACAGTTCTAGTCACCACATTACAGGAAAAATGTGATTGCACGAGAGAGGGTACAGAGGAGATTTACAAGGATGTTGCCTGGACTGGAGAATTTTAGCTATGAGGAAAGATTGGATAGGCTGGGTTTGTTTTCTTTGGAAAAGAGGAGACTGAGGGGAGACCTTATTGAGGTGGATAAAATTATGAGGGGCCGAGATAGAGTGGATAGGAAGGACCTATTTCCTTTAACAGAGGGGTCAACAACCTGGGAGCATAGTAAGCCATTCAGCCCCTTGAGCCTGTCCGCCATCCAATAAGATCATGGCTGATTGTCGACCTCAACTCCACTTTCCTCCACTGTCCCCATATCCAAGTCCTGCTACAACTGTACTGCATACAGTTTTGGTCTCCTTATTTAAGGAGGGATATACTGCATTGGAGGCAGTTCAGAGAAGGTTCACCAGGTTGATTCCTGAGATGAAAGGGTTGCCTTATGAGGAAAGGTTGAGAAGGTTGGGACTCTACTCATCGGAGTTTAGAAGACTGAGAGGTGATCTTATTGAAACGTGTAAGACTCTGAGGGGGCTCGACAGGGTAAATGTTGAGAATGTTTCCTCTTGTGGGGGAATCTAGAACTAGGGGGCATAATTTCAGAATAAGGGGTCTCTCATTTAAGATGGAGATGAGGAGGAATTTCTTCTCTCAGAGGGTTGTAAATCTGTGGAATTCTCTGCCCCAGAGAGCTGTGGAGGCTGGGTCATTGAATATATTTAAGGCGGAGGTAGATAGATTTTTGAGCGATAAGGGAGTCGAGGCTTATGGGGAGCGGTCAGGGAAGTGGAGTTGAGGCGAAGATCAGATCAGCCATGATCTTATTGAATGGCGGAGCAGGCTCGAGGGGCCGTATGGCCTACTCCTGCTCCTATTTCTTATGTTCATATCCCTTGATTCCCTTAGTGTCCAAATCTATCGATCTCGGTCTTGAATATGTTCAAAGATTCAGCCTCCACAGCCCTCTGGGCAGAGAATTCCAAAGAGTCACAGCCCTCTGAGTGAAGAAATTCCTCCTCATCTCTGTCCTAAATGACCGACGCCTCATCCTGAGACTATGCCCCCTGGTTCTAAACAGTCAAGGCAGGGGAAACAACCTCTCAGCATCTACCCTGTCAATCCCCCTCAGAATTTCATATGTTTCAATGGGATACGAACATGCGGACAATGACGGACAGGTAAAGACCATCTAGTCCATCGAGCCTGTCCCACACAATTGTGACACCTTGTATATCACAACACTACACTCCACCCAGCCCAAAACCATGTGATCTCCTGGGAGAGTCAAAATAAACAGATAAACAAAAGCAAATTACTGCGGATGCTGGAATCTGGAATAAAAACAGAAAATGCTGAAAATCTCAGCGGGTCAGGCAACATCTGTGGAGAGAGAAGCAGAGTTAACGTTTCGGGTCGATGACCCTTGGTCAGAACTGGAGAGTGTTCGGAAAGAACGGATTCTTAACAAGCACTGAAAGGGGGAGGGGAAGAAAGAACAAAAGGGAAGGTCTGTGATAGGGTGGAAGGCAGGAGAGATTAGAGAGACAAAAGGGATGATGGGCCAAATTCAAATGGTAATGGCTGGAGTTAGAAAAACATTAGTCAAGATAGGATGTGAATGGCGGGATAATAACCAATTGCCATTAGAGACAAGGGGAAAAAAAGAAAGAAATAGGTTCTGGGGGCGGGGGGGGGGGGATCGGGAAGGGGGAAGGGGGAAAGGGGAAGGGGGAGGGAGCCAAAGATTGACAGCGGTCACGCTCTGAAATTGTTGAACTGGATGTTGAGTCCAGAAGGCTGTAAAGTGTCTAAACGAAAGATGAGGTGCTGTTCCTCGAGCTTGCGTTGAGCTTCGTTGGAACAGTGTAGGAGACCGAGGACGGAGAGGTCAGAGTGGGGGTAGAGTGAGAATTAAAGTGACAGGTGACCGGAAGCTCGGGGTCACGCTTACAGACTGAACGGAGGTGCTCCGCAAAGCAGTCGCCCAATCTGCGCTTGGTCTCCCCAATGTAGAGGAGACCACATCGTGAGCAGCGAATACGGTATACTACATTGAAAGAAATGCAAGTAAATCAGTGTTTCACCTGGAAGGAGTATTTGGGGCCCTGGATAGTGGGAAGGGAGGAGGTCAAAGGGCAGGTGTTGCATCTCCTGCACTTGCATGGGAAGGTACCGTGGGAAGTGGAGGGGGTGCTGGGGGTGACTGCGGAATGGACCAGGGTGTCACGGAGGGAACGGTCCCTTCGGAATGCTCAGAGGGGGGGGGAAGATGTGATTGGTGGTGGGGTCATGCTGGAGGTGGCGGAAATGGCGGAGGATGATCCGTTGAACGTGGAGGCTGGTGGGGTGAAAGGTGAGGACAAGGGGAACCCTGTCGTGGTTCCGAGAGGGAGGGGAAAGGGAGAGCAGAGGTGCGGGAAATAGAACGGACACGGTCGAGGGCCATGTTAACCCATCATCATAGGCAGTCCCTCGGAATCGAGGAAGACTTGCTTCCACTCCCAGTGAATTCTTTGATGGCTGAACAGTCCGATACGAGAGCCACAGACCCTGTTACAGGTGGGACAGACATTCGTCGAGGGAAGGGGTGGGTGGGGCTGGTTTACCGCGCGCTCCTTCCGCTGCCTGCGCTTGGCCTCTTCACGCTCCTTGTGTCGAGACTCGAAGAGCTCAACGCCCTCCCGGATGCACTTTCTCCACCTCGGGCAGTCTGCGGCCAGGGTCTCCCAGGTGCCAGTGATGATGTCGCACTTTACCAGGGAGGCTTTGAGGGTGTCCTTATAACGTTTCCGCTGTCCACCTTTGGCTCGTTTACCATGGAGGAGCTCCGCATAAAGCATTTGCTTCGGAAGTCTGGTACCTGGCATGCGTACTATGTGGCCTGCCCAGCGAAGCTGATCGAGTGTGGTCAGTGCTTCAATACTGGGGATGTTGGCCTGGATGAGGACACTGATGTTAGTGCGCCTGTCCTCCCAGGGGATTTGCAGGATCTTGCGGAGACATCGTTGGTGATATATCTCCAGCGACTTGGGGTGCCTTCTATACATCGTCCATGCCTCAGACACATACAGGAGGGTGGGTATTAATACAGCCCTGTAGACCATGAGCTTGGTGGATGATTTGAGGGCCTGGTCTTCAAACACACTTTTCCTCAGACGGCCGAAGGCTGCGCTGGTGCACTGGAGGCGATGTTGAATCTCCGCATCAATGTCTGCCTTTGTTGATAAGAGGCTCCCGAGATATGGGAAATGGTCCACGTTGTCCAGGGCCGCGCCGTGAATCTTGATGATTGGAGGGCAGTGCTGTGTGGCGGTGACAGGCTGGTGGAGGACCTTTGTCTTACGGATGTTAAGCGTAAGGCCCATGCTTTCATATGCCTCAGTGAACACATCGACGATATGCTGGAGTTCAGCCTCTGAATGTGCACAGACGCAGGCGTCATCCGCATACTGCAGCTCAACGACAGAGGTTGGGGTGATCTTGGACCTGGCCTGGAGGCGGCGAAGGTTAAACAGCTTCCCACTGGTTCTGTAGTTTAGTCCACTCCAGCGGGGAGCTTGTTGACTGTGAGGTGGAGCATGGCGGTGGGAATCCTCTGTTAAGGAAAAAGGAAGACATGTCAGAGGCATTAGTGTAGAAGGTGGCGTCGTCAACCAAGGCCAATTTGGGGGGTAGGGGGGGAAATCTGGGAAATTCCTCTCCGATCCATTTGGGGATCAAAACTAGTCCAGGAGATATCTCTGGTTATTAAATTCCCGGCAGTACCTAACTTCCGTAAGAGATGATCTCTGTAAAGTCCTTACTCTGCAGCATGAAACCACACGAGGCACATTCTGGGGACAAGGTCACTCTGTGACCTGCTCTCTTTATTTACAGGACACTGAAAGGCAATGACCCTGCATGGGACCTCCCTTTTTATACCTGTGTGACCAGGTAAGGAGTGTCTCCCACAAGTTCACCCCTTGTGGTCAAGGTGTGCATCAAGGTTGAGTGTATACAGTAATACAGTGGTGTTACATACATGACATCACCTTCTCCCCCAAAGTCTTATTGGGATCATAGGTTTAGTCTTTCAGGTGGTCTACGCTCCCTCGTGGAGCGCCGCAGTTGGGGCTCTGGTTGTTGGACACTGACGTGAGTGTCTGTCACCTGTGGTGATTCTGGCCTGTCCGGGCTGACCGCAGGGACTGTGCATTCCTCTGATTGCTCTTGTTGCTTGTTCACTGGTGGTGTTGTGAGCTCCATCACATGGTCTTCTTCAGGTTCCTCCGTGTCAATGCTGAACCTTTATTTTACTTGGTCCAGATGCTTACGGCACATCTGACCATTGTTTAGTTTTACCATGATGACCCTATTCCCCTCTTTGTCAATTACAGTGCCCTCAAGCTATTTGGGCCCCACGGCGTGATTAAGGATGAATACAGGATAATTTATTTCTATACATCTCCCCCTTGAATTACGGTCATGGTACTCATTTTGTGACTTGCGCTTGCCCTCAACTATGTCGGTCAGGACTGGGTGAATGAGGGACAACCGAGTTTTGAGTGTCCGTTTCATTAGTAGCTCTGCGGGCGGGACCCCCGTGAGCGAGTGCGGGCGGGATCTATAGGCCAGCAGGAGACGCGATAGGCAGCATTGTAGGTAGGATCCTTGAATCCTGAGCATACCTTGCTTAATGATTTGGACCGCACGATCGCCTGGCCATTGGAGGCCAGCTTGAACAGCACAGTCCTGACGTGGTTGATGCCATTGCCCAACATAAACTCTCGGAATTCGTAGCTTGTGAAACACAGGCCGTTATCACTAACCAGGATGTCCGGCAAGCCATGGGTTGCAAAGGTTGCACGTAGGCTTTCCACGGTGGTGGATGACGTGCATGAATTCAGAATGATGCACTCGAGTATGCATCTACCACAATAAGGAACATCTTACCCGGAACGGGCCTGCGTAATCAACATGAATACGTGACCATGGCCTGGTGGGCCAGGGCCACGGGCTGAGCGGGGCCTCCCTGGGGGCATTACCCACCTGGGCACACGTCGTGCACCTTCGAACACAGTGTTCCAGGTCTGAATCAATTCCAGGCCACCAAATGTGTGACTGGGCAATGGCCTTCATTAGCACGATGCCCAGGTGCTCGCTGTGGAGTTCCCTGATGAATGCCTCCCTGCCCCTCTGGGGCATGACTACCCGGCTGCCCCATAGTAGGCAGTCAGCTTGGATGGAGAGCTCATCCAGCCGTCTGTGGAACGGTCTGACCTCCTCAGGGCATGCTCCGTGTGCGGGCGCCCAATCCCCAGTCAGGTCACATTTCTTAATCAGGGATAGGAGGGGATCCCTGTTGGTCCAGATTTTGATCTGTTGGGCTGTGATGGGGGAGCCTCCGCTGTCAAAGGAATCGACAGCCATGACCATCTCAGCGCTTTGCTCCGCTGCCCCCTCAGTGGTGGCCAGTGGAAGCCTGCTGAGCGCGTCAGCACAATTTTCAGTGCCGGGCCGGTGCCGGATGGAGTAGTCATAAGCAGCCAGCGTGAGAGCCCATCGCTGTATGCGAGCTGATGTGTTAGCATTGACAGCCTTGCTGTCTGATAACAGGGATGTTAATGGCTTGTGGTCCGTTTCTAATTCAAACTTCCTACCAAAGAGGTACTGATGCATTTTTTTACACCATAGACACATGCAAGCGCTTCCTTCTCGACCATCCCATATCCTCGTTCTGCTTGAGAGAGCGACCTTGAGGCATAAGCCACAGGTTGTAGACCCTCAGCATTACCCTGCTGCAACACGCACCCAACCCCATAGGACAATGCATCACATGTCAGAACCAATTTTTTACAGGGGTCGTACAGGGTCAACAACTTGTTTGAACAAAGTAGGTTTCGCGCCCGATCAAAAGCCCATTCCTGACAGTCCCCCCAAAACCAATCGCAACCCTTACGCAGGAGCATGTGTAGCGGCTCCAACAACGTGCTCAAGTTCGTCAGAAAGTTCCTGAAATAGTTCAACAGTCCCAGGAATGAACGCAACTCCGATGTGTTGCAGGGCCTGGGTGCTCATCGAATCGCCTCTGTTTTGGATTCGGTGGGCCGAATCCCATCTGCAGCAACCCTCCTGCCCAGAAACTCAACCTCAGGAGCTAAGAACACACATTTAGACTTCTTGAGTCGCAGGCCTACCCGGTCCAGTCGGCATAGCACCTTCTCCAGGTTGTGGAGGTGTTCCTCGGTGTCTCGATCCGTGATGAGGATGTCGTCCTGGAATACGATCATTCCCGGAATGGATTTAAGCAGGCTTTCCATGTTTCGTTGAAAAATCGTGGCCGCTGATCGAATGCCAAATGGGCACCTGTTATAAACGAACAGTCCCTTGTGCGTGGTGATGGTGGTCAGTAGTTTAGATTCGTCGGCCAGTTCCTGGGTCATATAGGCTGAAGTGAGGTCCAACTTGGTGAACAGCTTACCACCTGCCAGTGTGGCGAAGGGGTCCTCTACTCTCGGGAGCGGGTATTGGTCTTGTAGGGACACCCGATTGATGGTGGCCTTGTAGTCGCCACAGATCCTGACAGAGCCATCTGCTTTTAGGACGGGAACGATGGGGCTCGCCCAGTCGCTGAATTCAACAGGCGAGATGATGCCCTCTCTTAACAGTCGGTCCAATTCACTCTCGATCTTTTCCCGCATCACATACGGCACCGCTCTGGCTTTGTGGTGCACTGGCCTGGTGTCTAGGGTGATGTATATCACTACCTTAGTGCCTTTGAAAGTCCCGACGCCAGGTTGGAATAGTGAATTGAATTGTTGTAGGACTTGTGAGCACAACCTTCGCTCCACAGATGACATTGCGTGAACATCCCCCATTTCCAGTTCATCTCGGCTAACCAGCTCCTCCCCAACAGTGCGGGACCATTGCCCGGGACAATCCAGAGCGGTAGCCAATTCACTGTGTGTGACAGCCAACACTGCCTAGCACCGGAATGATTTCTTTAGTGTAAGTCCGTAATTGTGTCTCAATACGTGCTAATTTGGGTCTACTGGCTTTAAGTGGCCATAGCTTCTCAAATTGCTGAACTCCCATGAGTGACTGGTTGGCCCCAGTGTCCAGCTCCATGTTTACAGGGATACCGTTTAATAAAACCCTCATCATCATTGGTGGCGTTCTGGTGTATGAACTGTGAATATTCGCCACATGGACCCGCTGTCCATCGATTTGCCCCAAAAGTCATCCTGCCTCAAAGAACCCTCTTCCGGTCCGTCCGCCTCATATAGTCTGGTTGCAGACTTCCTGCACATTTGAGCTAAATGGCCACTGAGATTGCACTTCCTGCAGACAAACTGTTGAAATCTGCAAGCTCTAGCTGAGTGTTTTCCCCCACACCTCCAGCATGAGTTAAAATTTCCATTGTTAGGAACAAAGGGACTATGGCCAGGCATTCCGCGCTGACTGTCCCTTTGACTGCTCTTAAGTACCCTATTAGTGGGTGTCAATGGCCCCATCCCGGGCCGCATTGTCCACTGTGATGGCGTGAATGTCCATTCAGCCTGCCATTGTCTCTGTTGCAGTCCTACTCTGGGGTCTATTGCTGCCTGGGGAGTGTCGGACTGCCCCTGCCAGCCTGCGGGGCTCTGAGTCGCATTGATGATGTTGACTCCCTGATCCATCGGCGCGTTAGAGGCAGAATTGCGCGCGTATATTATTTTCGTCTCTTCCTCCCCCGCCATGAGCTATCAACACCATCGCTTCCAAGGTCAAATCCTTGGTCTCAATTAATTTGCGGAAAATTCTCGCATGACCGATACCCTCGATAAAGAAGTCCCTTAGCATCTCCCCCCTGCAGGCGTCTGTGAACTTACAGAGGCTGGCCAAACGCCGGAGGTCCGCTACGAAGTCCGGTATGCTTTGTCCTTCACGATGTCGGTGGGTGTAGAATCTGTGTCGGGCCATATGTATACTACTAGCCGGTTTGAGGTGCTCCCCGATCAATTTGCTAAGTTCTTCAAAGGTTTTGTCCGCTGGCTTTTCGGGTGCTAGTAAGTCCTTCATGAGCGCGTAAGTCTTTGGTCCGCAGCTGGTCAAAAGATGAGCCCTTCGCTTGTCGGCCGTTGCATCCCCCAGCCAGTCTTTCGTAATGAAGCTTTGCTGAAGCCTCTCGACAAAATCATCCCAGTCTTCCCCAACACAGTACCATTCCTCTGTGCTACCGGTGGCCATTCTCGTGGGTCGTGAATTCCCGTTTCTCGTCGCCAATGTAAAGTCCTTACTCTACAGCATGAAACCACACGAGGCACATTCTGGGGACAAGGTCACTCTGTGACCTTAACTCTTTATTCACAGGACTCCAAAGACGATGACCCCACGTGGGACCTCCCTTTTTATACCTGTGTGACCAGGTAAGGAGTGTCTCCTACAAGTTCACCCCTTGTGGTCAACGTGTGCATCTAGCTTGAGTGTATGCAGTAATACAGTGGTGTTACGAACATGACAATCTCCAAAGCAGACAAAAACAAATCCAGCTTTTGCTTGAAGGAATTCAGTGAATCTGTATCCACCACACGAAACGGCAGCTTGTTCCAGAGGTCTAGTATTCCCTGGGAAAAGAACCTCCTCCTGACATCTAACCTAGGTCTAGCTTTATACAACTTAAATTGTATCACCTCTCATTCTTCTAAACTCCAGACAGTTCCCCCCGAGATAGATTCTACATCGTGACTGGGGTCAGTGAGCTGCTTTGAGCTGCTGAGTTGTTTACAGATATCTCGCTGTCAGGCCGGGAAACAACAGAGGACTGGTCCCGGGGCCTTGCTCGGGGTCAAGGGCTGCGGTGGGGGGGGGGGGGGGGGGTTAAGTGGGCAGAGACTGGATAACGGGAGGTCCCCTGGCCCAACCCTGAACTCGCCTGCCCTTGTTGGCAGGAGACGGAGACAGAGCCCCCCCGCCCCAGGGGACTGGCATTCCACAGTCCGACACAAATAGCGCAGGCTCGTGTATTTATTGCCTTCTGCAGATCACTTCCCAGCAAACATTTTCTTCATTTCGACAAATCCCTCCTTGATCTGACCGATTCCAGGAAGGAAATAAATGTAAAAGGACCCGAGGTGTTGCGGATTGACCGGGGTGGGTGGGGGCGGTGCAGGGTGGGGGGGGATTCTCTCGTGGGGTGGGGGAGGAGGGAGGAAGGGGGACAGGAAGCTGCTCGGGGGGTGAGGGCAGGGGTCTCAATATCGAGGGGGGAGGTTGATATCGAGGGGGGAGGTTGATACTGACGGGAGTCTCGATACTGAGGGGTGAGGTTGTCACCAAGGGGGGGGTGGGGTCTCAACATCGAGGGGGGATGTGGATATTGATGGGGGGGGCGGTCTCGACACCGACGGGGGGGGGGGTGATACCGAGGGAGGAATCTCAACACCGAGGGAGTGGGGAGGTGGTGTCAGTTTAGCCCACCACTCCTGCTCCTTCCAAGCCCCCTATGGATACAGGTATAATCTCTCTCCGTATCAGGCAGGCTCAGGCTGTGTGTCTCTCACAGCCACAATCGGGGTCCGAAATACGGCGTTACTTCCACCCCCTAACATGTTCAGTGAAATCTTCTTCTGCTAAAGTTCTCTCATCCACCCCTGGCTTGATATTTCCAGTTAAGCAATGCCTTGATTTGCGAAATTCTGATCCTTGTTTGCAAATCCCTCCATGGCCCTCGCCCTGCCTATCTCTGTAATCTCTTCCAGCCCCACAACCCGCCCGTAAGACAAAGGTCCTCTACCAACCTGACCCTGCCACACAGCACTGCCCCCCCAGTCAAGATCCACGGCGCGGCCCTGGACAACGCAGACCACTTTCCAGACCTCGGGGGCCTATTATCAGCGAGGGCAGACATCAACGACGAGGTTCACCACCGCCTCCAGTGCGCCAGCGTAGCCTTCGGCTGCCTGAGGAAGAGAGTGTTCGAATATCAGGCCCTCAAATCTAGCATCAACTTATGGTCTACAGGGCTGTCAGGCAGAGTCAGCGTGGATTTCTGAAAGGGAAGTCATGTTTGACAAATTTGCTGGAATTCTTTGAGATGTAGCGAACAAGGTGGATAAAGGGGAACCAGTGGATGTGGTGTATTTGGACTTCCAGAAGGCATTTGACAAGGTTACTGCACAAGATAAAAGTTCACGGGGTTGGGGTAATATATTAGCATGGATAGAGATTGGTTAACAAACAGAAAACAAAGTTGGGACAAATGGTTCATTCTCGGGTTCGCAATCAGTAACTAGTGAGGTGCCGCAGGGATCAGTGCTGGGACCCCAACTATTTACAATCTATATTAATGACTTGGAAGAAGGGACCGAGTGTAACGTAGCCAAGTTTGCTGATGATACAAAGATGGGAGGAAAAGCAATGTGTGAGGAGGACACAAAAAATCTGCAAAAGGACAGAGACAGGTTAAGTGAGTGGGCAAAAATTTGGCAGATGGAGTATAATGTTGGAAAGTGTGAGGTCATGCACTTTGGCAGAAAAAATCAAAGAGCAAGTTATTATTTAAATGGAGAAAGATTGCAAAGTGCTGCAATACAGCGGGACCTGGGGGTAGTTGTGCATGAAACACAAAAGGATAGTATGTAGGTACAGCAAGTGATCAGGAAGGCCAATGGTATCTTGGCCTTTATTGCAAAGGGGATGGAGTATAAAAGCAGGGAAGTCTTGCTACAGTTATACAGGGTATTTGTCAGGCCACACCTGGAATACTGCGTGCAGTTTTGGTTTCCATATTTATGAAAGGATATACTTGCTTTGAAGGCAGTTCGGAGAAGGTTCACTAGGTTGATTCCAGAAATGAGGGGGTTGACTTGAGGAAAGGTTGAGTAGGTTGGGCCTCTTCTCATTAGAATTCAGAAGAATGAGAGATGATCTTATCGAAACGTATAAGATTATGAGGGGACTTGACAAGGTGGATGCTTCCACTGATAGGGGAGACTAGAACTAGGGGGCATAATTTTAGAATAAGGGGCAGCCCATTTAAAACTGAGATGAGGAGGAATTTCTTCCGTCAGAGGGTTGCATATCTATGGAATTCGCTGCCTCAGAGAAATGTGGAAGCCGGGACACTGAACAACACTAAACTGGCGGTGTGAGCTGTGAGGAGGACGCTAAGAGGCTGCAGGGTGACTTGCACAGGTTAGGTGAGTGGGCAAATGCATGGTAGATGCAGTATAATGTGGATAAATGTGAGGTTATCCACTTTGTTGGCAAAAACACGAAGGCAGAATATTATCTGAATGGCGGCAGATTAGGAAAAGGGGAGGTGCAACGAGACCTGGGAGTCATGGTACATCAGTCATTGAAAGTTGGCATGCAGGTACAGCAGGCGGTGAAGAAGGCAAATGGTATGCTCGCCTTCGTAGCTAGGGGATTTGAGTATCGGAGCAGGGAGGTCTTACTGCAGTTGTATAGGGCCTTGGTGAGACCTCACCTACATAAGAATATAAGAATTACGAACAGGAGTAGGACATCTAGCCCCTCGAGCCTGCTCCGCCATTCAAAAAGATCATGGCTGATCTGGCCGTGGACTCAGCTCCACTTACCCGCCCGCTCCCCATAACCCTTAATTCCCTTATTGGTTAAAAATTTATCTATCTGTGATATTGTGTTCAGTTTTGGTCTCCTAATCTGAGGAAGGACGTTCTGGCTATTGAGGGAGTGTAGCGAAGGTTCACCAGACTCCAGGGATGGCTGGACTGACATATGAGGAGAGACTGGATCAACTGGGCCTTTATATACTGGAGTTTAGAAGGATGAGAGGGGATCTCATAGAAACGTAAAAGATTCTGACGGGACTGGACAGGTTAGATGCGGGAAGAATGTTCCCGATGTTGGGGAAGTCCAGAACCAGGGGACGCAGTCTTAGGATAAGGGGTAGGCCATTTAGGACCGAGATGAGGAGAAACTTCTTCACTCAGAGAGTTGTTAACCTGTGGAATTCCCTGCCGCAGAGAGTTGTTGATGCCAGTTCATTGGATATATTCAAGAGGGAGTTAGATATGGCCCTTGCGGCTAAAGGGATCAAGCGGTATGGAGAGAAAGCGGTAAAGGGGTACTGAGGGAATGATCAGCCATGATCATATTGAATGGCGGTGCAGGCTCGAAGGGCCGAATGGCCTACTCCTGCACCTATTTTCTATGTTTCTATGTTTGAATAAATTTAAGAAAGAGATAGACAGTTTCTTAACTGATAAGGGAATAAAGAGTTATGTGGAGCGGTCAGGAAAGTAGACCTGAGTCCATGATCGGATCAGCCATGATCGTATTAAATGGTGGAGCAGGCTCGAGGGGAGGTATGGCCTTCTCCTGCTCCTATTTCATATGTTCTTACACTCTTACCTTCTTATGTTCTCATGATACCCACCCTCTTGTATGGCTCAGAGACGTGGACCATATACAGTAGACACCTCAAATCGCTGGAGAAATACCACCAACGATGTCTCAGCAAGATCCTGCAAATCCCCTGGGAGGACAGACGCACCAACATTAGCGTCCTCGACCAGACCAACAACTGACCAAACTCGACCAGCTCTGGTGGGCGGGCCGCATTGTCTGCATCACCGACAAGGCTAACAAAATAATCGCTCTACGCGGAACTCCTACACGGCAAGCGAGCCAAAAGTGGGCAGAGGAAACGTTTCAAGGGCACCCTCAAAGCCTCCTTGATAAAGTGCAATAGCCTCACCGACACCTGGGAGTCCCTGGCCCAAGAACGCCCTAAGTGGAGGAAGAGCATCCGGGAGGGCGCTGAGCACCTAGTGTCTCATTGCCGAGAACATGCAGAAAACAATCGCAGGCAGCGGAAGGAGCGTGCGGCAAACCAGTCCCACCCATCCTTTCCTCCAACATCTGTCTGTCCCACCTGTGACAGAGACTATAATTCTCGTATTGAACTGTTCAGTCACTTGAGAACTCACTTTTGGAGTGGAAGCAAGTCTTCCTCGATTTCGAGGCACTGCCTATGATGATTGCTTCAGTACTGTCTCTTCGACAGTGCAGCATTCCCTCAGTTCTGCCCCTCTGACAGTGGAGCAGTCCCTCAGTACTGTCCCTCCGACAGTGCGGCACTCCCTCAGTACTGCCCCTCTGACAATGCAGCGCTCCCTCAGTACTGTCCCTCCGACAGTGCGGCACTCCCTCAGTACTGCCCCTCTGACAATGCAGCGCTCCCTCAGTATTGTCCCTCTGATAGTGCAGCACTCCCTCAGTACAGCCCCTCCAAGAGTGCAGCACTCCCTCAGTACTGTCCCTTCGACAGTGCAGCGCTTTCTCAATACTGCCCCTCCGATAGTGCAGTGCTCCCTCAGTACTGCCCCTCCGACAGTGCAACGTCCCTCAGTGCTACCCCTCCGACAGTGCAGCTTCCCCTCAGTACTGACCCACCGACAGTGCAGCACTCCCTCCGTACTGCCCCTCCGATAGTGCAGTGCTCCCTCAGTACTGCCCCTCCGACAGTGGAGCGTCCCTCAGTAATGCCCTTATGTTGCCTCACTGGAGCAAGGGTCAAGGAAGTCTCGGAGATGCTGCAGGGCATTCTGGAGGGGAAGAGTGAACAGCCAGCTGTCATGGTGCATATAGGTACCAACGACATAGGTAAAAAATGGGATGAGGTCCTACAAGCTGAAATGAGGGAGCTAGGAGTTAAATTAAAAAGAAGGACCTCAAAGGTAGTAATCTCAGGATTGCTACCAGTGTCACGTGCTAGTCAGAGTAGGAATCGCAGGATAGCTCAGATGAATATGCGGCTTGAGGAGTGGTGCAAGGGATTCAAATTCCTGGGACATTGGAACCGGTTCTGGGGGAGGTGGGACCAGTACAAACCGGACAGTCTGCACCTGGGCAGGACCGGAACCAATGTCCTCGGTGGAGTGTTTGCAAGTGCTGTTGGGGAGGGTTTAAACTAATATGGCAGGGGGATGGGAACCTATGCAGGGAGACAGAGGAAAGTAAAAAAGCGGCAGAAACAAAAAGTAGGAAGGAGAAAAGCAAGAGTGGAGGGCAGAGAAATCAAGGGCAAATATCAAAAAGGGCCACATTACAACATAATTCTAAAAGGACAAAGATTGTTAAAAAAAAACAAGCCTGAAGGCTCTGAGTCTCAAGGCGAGGAGCATTCGTAATAAGGTGGATGAATTGACTGCGCAGATAGCTGCTAACAGATATGATGTATTAGGGATTATGGATACATGGCTCCAGGGTGACCAAGGCTGGGAACTCTACATCCAGGGGTATTCAATATTCAGGAAGGATAGACAGGAAGGAAAAGGAGGCGGGGTAGCGTTGCTGGTTAAAGAGGAGATTAACGCAATAGTAAGGAAGGACATCAGCTTGGATGATGAGGAATCTATATGCGTAGAGCTGCAAAACACCAAAGGGCAGAAAACATTCGTGGGAGTTGTGTACAGACCTCCAAACAGTAGTAGTGAGGTTGGGGATGACATCAAACAGGAAATCAGTGACGCGTGCAATAAGAGTACAGCAGTTATCATGGGTGACTTTAATCTATAGATTAGGCTCACCAAACTGGTAGCAATATGGTGGAGGAGGATTTCCTGGAGTGTATTAGGGATGGTTTTCTAGACCAATATGTCGAGGAACCAACGAGAGAGCTGGCCATCCATGACTGGGTCTTGTGTAATGAGAGAGGATTCATTAGCAATCTTGTCGTGCAAGGCCCCTTGGGGAAGAGTGACCATAATATGGTAGAATTCTTCATTAAGTTGGAGAGTGACACAGTTAATTCAGAGACTAGGGTCCTGAACTTAAGGAAAGGTAACTTCGATGGTATGAGACGTGAATTGGCTAGGATAGATTGGAGAATGATACTTAAAGGGTTGACAGTGGATAGGCAATGGCAGCCATTTAAAGATCACATGGATGAACTTCAACAATTGTACATCCCTGTTTGGCGTAAAAATAAAACAGGGAAGGTGGCTCAACTGTGGCTAACAAAGGAAATTAGGGATAGTGTTAAATCCAAGGAAGAGGCATATAAATTGGCCAGAAAAAGCAGCAAACCTGAGGACTGGGAGAAATTTAGAATTCAGCAGAGGAGGACAAATAGTTTCATTAGGACGGGAAAAATAGAGTATGAGAGTAAGCTTGAAGGGAACATAAAAACTGACTGCAAAAGCTTCTATAGATATGTGAAGAGAAAAAATTAGTGAAGACCCCTGGTTCTGGACTTCCCCAACATTGGGAACATTCTTCCTGCATCTAACCTGTCTAAACCCATCAGAATTTTAAACGTTTCTATGAGGTTCCCTCTCATTCTTCTGAACTCCAGTGAATACAAGCCCAGTTGATCCAGTCTTTCTTGATAGGTCAGTCCCGCCATCCCGGGAATCAGTCTGGTGAACCTTCGCTGCACTCCCTCAATAGCAAGAATGTCCTTCCTCAGGTTAGGAGACCAAAACTACAGCAGGCGGTGAAGAAGGCAAATGGTATGTTGGCCTTCATAGCTAGGGGATTTGAGTATAGGAGCAGGGAGGTCTTACTACAGTTGTACAGGGCTTTGGTGAGGCCACACCTTGAATATTGTGTACAGTTTTGGTCTCCTAATCTGAGGAAGGGCATTCTTGCTATTGAGGGAGTGCAGTGAAGGTTCACCAGACTGATTCCCAGGATGGCAGGACTGACATATGAAGAAAGATTGGATCGACTCGGCTTATATTCACTGGAATTTCGAAGAATGAGATGGAATCTCATAGAAACATATAAAATTCTGACGGGATTGGATAGGTTAGATGCAGGAAGAATGTTCCTGATGTTGGGGAAGTCCAGAACCAGGGGACACAGTCTAAGGATAAGTGGTAAGCAATTCAGGACCGAGATGAGGAGAAACTTCTTCACTCAGAGAATTGTGAACCTGTGGAATTCTCTACCACAGAAAGTTGTTGAGGCCAGTTCGTTAGATATATTCAAAAGGGAGTTAGATGTGACCCTTACGGCTAAAGGGATCAAGGGATATGGAGAGAAAGCAGGAATGGGGTCCTGAAGTTGCATGATCAGCCATGATCATATTGAATGGTGGTGTAGGCTCGAAGGACTGAATGGCCTACTATTGCACCTATTTTCTATGTTTCTATGCTTACTGCCCCACTGACAGTGCAGTGCTCCCTCAGTACTGCACTGGAAATGTCCGCCTAGATTTTTGTGCTCAAGACCTGGAAGGTCCCTTGAACCTTCTGAATCAGAGGCGAGGGTGCTCGTCACTGAGCCATGACTGATGGACCTCAGTGAATCACTTGCATTTTTATGATAATTGGACAAGATTTATTTCCACATTTTTAATATCTTAAGTCCCACTTCCCGAACAGCCACAGTGTGAATTGAGCTGACAGTGTACAGGATTACTGGTGCTGTAACACAGCCCCTCCACTCCCACCTGCTGAATCTCCCCCACAGCAAAAGAAGCATTTCGCTCCCTCCGAGGGTTAAGCACAGCCTGTTTCCATTCATTGTTCGACTGCTCCAGGCTTCTCCCTGTCATGGGCAGTTCATAAATGCATTGCAACGGAACATTTCCCAGAAATGCCAGCCAAAAGAAACAATGTCAGTCAGCTTGGAATCCTGCTGGGTGAAATATCGCTCAGTCTGAGAGATTCGAAAAAACCTTCGGCACTGGGGCTCTGAATCCAGACACATGGGGGCCTCCTCCCGCAGTAGCAGCGGTTAACAAATACCCAGCACCTAAACCCATCTTTTCATTCGATAAACCCCAGGGGAAGGGCTAGTTATCCCAGAGCGGGACCCCGTCACTGTGAAACGGGCGGGAGATAGGAGGTAGTGGAGGAGGGGGAGATAGGGGGCAGTGGGGGAGGGGGAGATAGGAGGTAGTGGGGGAGGGGGAGATAGGAGGCAGTGGGGGAGGGGGAGTTAGGGGGTAGTGGGGGAGGGGGAGATAGGGGGCAGTGGGGGAGGGGGAGTTAGGGGGTAGTGGGGGAGGGCGAGATAGGGGGTAGTGGGGGGGGGGAGAAAGGGGACAGTGGGGGAGGGGGAGATAGGAGGCAGTGGGGGAGGAGGAGATAGGATGTAGTGGGAGATTGGAGATAGTGGGGCAGGGGGAGATGGAGTAGTGGGGGAGGGGGGATTGCAGCTAGTGGGGGAGGGGGAGATAGGAGGTAATGGGGAGGGGGAGATAGGGGGTGTAATGGGGGAGGGGGAGATTGAACCAGGTGGGGGAGGGGGAACATAAGAACATAAGAACATAAGAACATAAGAATTAGGAACAGGAGTAGGCCATCTAACCCCTCGAGCCTGCTCCGCCATTTAACAAGATCATGGCTGATCTGGCCGTGGACTCAGCTCCACTTACCCGCCCGCTCCCAGTAACCCTTAATTCCCTTATTGCTTAAAAATCTATCTATCTGTGATTTGAATACATTCAATGAGCTAGCCTCAACTAGGAGGTAATGGGGGAGGGGGAGATAGGTGTAGTGGGGGAGTGGGTAGTGGGGAGCTGGTTGAGTGGTGAGTAGTTTTCTTTTTCTTTATCTTTTTTCTTTTTCTTAGCAGTAAGAAACCTTCTTATTGTTGCCAAATTAAGTAATTTAAGGGTTAAGTCATGGCAGGAGAGCCCAGATGCGTGTCATGCTCCTCCTGTGCTATGTGGGAAATCAGGGACACTTCCAGTGTCCCTGACTACTATCTGTGCGGGAAGTGCATCCAGCTGCAGCTCTTGACACTGGAGCTGCGCATGGATTCACTCTGGAGCATCTGCAATGCTGAGGATGTTGTGAATAGCACATTTAGGGAGTTGGTCACACTGCAGGGAAAGGTTACACAGCCAGACAGGGAATGGGTGACCATCAGGAAGAGCAGTGGAAGGAAGGTAGTGCAGGGGTCCCCTACGGTCACCTCCCTCCAAAACAGATACACTGTTTTGGGTACTGTCGGGGGAGATGACTCATCAGGGGAAGGCAGCAGCAGCCAAGTTCATGGCACCGTGGCTGGCTCTGCTGCACAGGAGGGCAGGAAAAAGACTGGGAGAGCGATAGTGATAGGGGATTCTATTGTAAGGGGAATAGATAGGCGTTTCTGCAGTCACAAACGAGACTCCAGGATGGTATGTAGCCTCTATGATGCAAGGGGTAAGGATGTCTCGGAGCAGCTGCAGGGCATTCTGGAGGGGGAGAGTGAACAGCCAGCTGTCGTGGTGCATATAGATACCTACGATATAGGTAAAAACGAGCTGAGATCCTACAAGCTGAATTTAGGGAGCTAGGAGTTAAATAAAAAAGTAGGACCTCAAAGGCAGTAATCTCAGAATTGCTACCAGTGCCACGTGCTAGTCAGAGTAGGAATCGCAGGATAGCTCAGATGAGTACGTGGCTTGAGGAATGGTGCAGCAGGGAGAGATTCAAATTCCTGGGACATTGGAACCGGTTCTGGGGGAGTGTTTGCTAGTGCTGTTAGGGAGGGTTTAAAGTAAAATGGCGGGGGATGGGAATCGATGCAGGGAGACAGAGGGAAATAAAATGGGGTTAGAAGCAAAAGGTAGAAAGGAGATAAGGAATCATAGAAACATAGAAACATTGAAAATAGGTGCAGGAGTAGGTCATTCGGCCCTTCGAGCCTGCATATTATATATTATATTCAATATTATATTCTGCCTTCGTGTTTTTGCCAACAAAGTGGATAACCTCACATTTATCCACATTATACTGCATCTGCCATGCATTTGCCCACTCACCTAACCTGTCCAAGTCACCCTGCAGCCTCTTAGCATCCCCCTCACAGCTCACACTGTCATCCGCAAACTTGGAGATATTACACTCAATTCCTTCATCTAAATCATTAATGTATATTGTAAATAGCTGGGGTCCCAGCTCTGAGCCCTGCGGCACCCCACTAGTCACTGGCTGTCATTCTGAAAAGCACCCGTTTATCTCGACTCTCTACTTCCTGTCTGCCAACCAGTTCTCTATCCACGTCAGTATATTACCACCAATACCACGTGCTTTAATTTTGTACACCAATCTCATGTGTGGGACCTTGTCAAAAGCCTTTTCAAAGTCCAAATACACCAATCCACTGGTTCTCCCTTGTCCACACTACTAGTTACATCCTCAAAAAATTCCATAAGATTTGTCAAGCATGATTTCCCTTTCATAAATCCATGCTGACTTGGATCGATCCTGTCACTGCTTTCCAAATGCGCTGCTATTTCATCTTTAATAATTGATTACAACATTTTCCCCACTACTGATGTCAGTCTATCCGGTCTATAATTACCCGTTTTCTCCCTCCCTCCTTTTTTAAAAAGTGGTGTTACATTAGCTACCCTCCAGTCCATGCGAACTGATCCAGAGTCGATAGACTGTTGAAAAATAATCACCAATGCATCCACTATTTCTAGGGCCACTTCCTTAAGTACTCTGGGATGCAGACCATCAGGCCCCGGGGATTTATCGGCCTTCAATCCCATCAATATCCCTTACACAATTTCCCACCTAATAGGATTTCCTTCAGTTCCTCCTTCTCACTAGACCCTCGGTTTCCTAGTGTGTCGAAATCTCGACCTCCGAAAAGAATGACTCCGACACTTACAGCTCCGATGGAAGTTTCCCTTTTAATTTACTTGCTCGCAAGGGGTAAGTTTCACTCAGTCAAGGGCTAAAATGAAACCTCCGCAATGGTACAGCTTCACAAGATATTTATACAGTAAAACCCAAGTTCTGGCCTCTCCCTGTGTATTGCTCTGTCTCACAGTCAGTGAATACAGATAAAGAGTTAATTACTATATCCTGGTACTGAAATGGTGTCAAGATATTCCCTTTTGTCAGGGTTATCAGAAAGCCAAACGGCCATTACTCCATGAGTCATAGGTAATGGGCTATCACCTGTCTTGTATTGTATCAGGATTATCCAATTTCCTGGTCAGTTTACCTGTTTGCTTCAAATGGATGAGGTAAAGGAAAGAGATAATGGCTAGAAGATAAGGGTGGGGTGACATGGAACTCCTGTAGTGTAGACAATAGGAGAGCACCATGGGGGTTACTTGTCTCAGCATGACTTGTCTCCTAGCTGCCTGATAACCATCAGCCATCTAACAGCAGGTTTAGCTGTTTAAAATAAGCTGGCTGCTAAAATGCAGAAAGTTCTGGAAGGGCCAGGACTCCATTTTAATCAAAAGGCACACAAATACCGTTTGGTATCAGCTTAGATAAAAATACATTTCCACAAGTGTTTCCGGAAGGTTATTTGTGTCTTCCTTCGTGAAGATAGAACCAAAGTATTTGTTCAATTGGTCTGCCATCTCTTTGTTCCCCATTATAAATTCACCTGAATCTGACTGCAAGGGACCTACGTTTGTCTTCACTGATCTTTTTCTCCTCACATATCTATAGAAACATTTGCAGTCAGTTTTTATGTTCCCAGCAAGCTTCCTCTCATGCTCTATTTTCCCGCTCCTAATTAGACCCTTTGTCCTCTGTTGAATTCTAAATTTCTCCCAGTCCTCAGGTTTGCTGCTTTTTCTGGCCAATTTATATGCCTCTTCCTTGGATTTAACACTATCCTTAATTTCCCTTGTTAACCACGGTTGAGCCACCTTCCCCATTTTATTTTTATTCCAGACAGGGATATACAATTGTTGAAGTTCATCCATGTGAACTTTAAATGTTTGCCATTGCCTATCCACCGTTAGCCCTTTAAGTATCACTCGCCAGTCTATTCTAGCCAATTCACGTCTCATACCATCGAAGTTACCTTTCCTTAAGTTCATGACCTCAGTCTCTGAATTAACTGTGTCACTCTCCATCTTAATAAGGAATTCTACCATATTATGGTCACTCTTCCCCAAGGGGCCTTGCACGACAAGATTGCTAATTAATCCTCTCTCATTACACATCACCTAGTCTAGGATGGCCAGCCCTCTAGTTGGTTCCTCGACATATTGGTCCAGAAAACCATCCCTAATACACTCCAGGAAATTCTCCTCCACCGCATTGCTACCAGTTTGGTTAGCCCAATCTATATGTAGATTAAAGTCACCCATGATAACTGCTGTAGCTTTATTGCACGCATCTCTAATTTCTTGTTTGATGCTGTCCCCAACCTCACTACTACTATTTGGTGGTCTGTACACAACTCCCACTAGCGTTTTCTGTCCTTTGATATTCCGTAGCTCCACCCATACAAATTCCACATCATCCAAGCTAATGTCCCTCCTTACTATTGCGTTTAATTTCCACTTTAACCAGCAACGCCATCCCACCTCCTTTTCCTTTCTGTCTATCCTTCCTGAATGATGAATGCCCCTGGATGTTGCATTCTCAGCCTTGGTCACCCTGGAGCCATGTCTCCATGATGCCAATTATATCATATTCGTTAATTGCTGCCTGTGCAATTAATTCGTCCACCTTATTACGAATACTCCTCGCATTGAGGCATAGAGCCTTCAGGCTTGACTTTTTAAACACACTTTGCCCCTTTAGAATTTTGCTGTAATGTGGCCCTTTTTGCTTTTTGCCTTAGGTTTCTCTGCCCTCCACTTTTACTTTTCTTTTTTCTATCTTTTGCTTCTTCTCCCATTCTACTTCCCTCTGTTTCATTGCATAGCTTCCCATCCTCCTGCCATATTAGTTTAACCCCTCCCCAATAGCACGAGCAAACACTCCGGCTAGGACATTGGTTGCGGTCCTGCCCAGGTGCAGACCGTCCGGTTTGTACTGGTCCCACCTCCCCCAGAACCGGTTCCAATGTCCCAGGAATTTGAATCCCTCCCTGCTGCACCACTTCTCAAGCCATGTATTCATCTGAGCTATCCTGCAATTTCTACTCTGACTAGCACGTGGCACTGGTAGCAATCCTGAGATTACTACTTTTGAGATCCTACTTTTTAATTTAGCTCCTAGCTCCCTAAATTTGTCTTGTAGGACCTCATCCCATTTTTTACCGAAATCGTTGGTACCTATATGCACCACGACAACTGGCTGTTCACCGTCCCCCTTCAAAATGTCCTGCAGCCACTCCGAGACATCCTTGAGCCTTGCACCAGTGAGGCCACATACCATCCAGGAGTCTCGTTTGCGGCCGCAGAAACGCCTATCTATTCCCCTTACAATAGAATCCCCTATCACTATAGCTCTCCCACTCTTTTTCCTGCCCTCCTGTGCAGCAGAGCCACCCACGGTACCATGAACTTGGCTGCTGCTGCCCTCCCCTGATTAGTCACACCCCTCAACAGTATCCAAATCGGTGTAACTGTTTTGCAGGGGGATGACCGCAGGTTGACCCCTGCACTACCTTCCTTCCACTGCTCTTCCTGTTGGTCACCCATCCCCTATCTGGCTCTTACCCTTTACCTGTGGTGTGGCCAACTCACTAATCATGCTATTCACGTCATCCTCAGCATCGCGGATGCTCCAGAATAAATCCACCCGCAGCTCCAGTGCCGCAATGCCATCTGTCAGGAGCTGCAGCAGGATACACTTCCTGCACATATAGTCGTCAGGAACACTTGGAGCGTCCCTGACTTCCCAAATAGCACAGGAGGAGCATGACACATGTCCGAGCTCTCCTGCCATGACTTAACACCTAGATTAACTTAATTTGGCAGCAACAATGATAAAAGGTTACCTACTGATAAAGGAAAAGAAAAAGAAGAAAAACTACTCACCAATCACCAGCCAATCAATTACCCCCTTGACTGTGATGTCACCCTTTGATTTCTTTCTACTTCTTTTTTGCCTTCTCTTCCTGCAGCTGCACTAGCTGCACGGTGCCGCTCCACCTCCTCGATGTCCCGCTGGCCTCCCGACGACTGTTGGGCCTTTTATAGGCCTCCGCACGCTGCCGCTCCGCCTCCTCGATGTCCCGCTAAGGAAAAATGGAGGGCAGAGAAATCAAGGGCAAAAATCAAAAAGGGCCACATTACAACATAATTCTAAAAGGACAAAGAGTGTTAAAAAAACAAGCCTGAAGGCTCTGAGTCACTCAGGTGAGCAGCATTCATAATAAGATGGATGAATTGACTGCGCAGATAGCTGTTAACGGATATGATGTAATTGGGATTACGGAGACATGGTTCCAAGGTAACCAAGGCTGGGAACTCAACATCCAGGGGTATTCAATATTCAGGAAAGACAGACAGGAAGGAAAAGGAGGTGGGGTAGCATTGGTGGTTAAAGAGGAGATTAATGCAATAATAAGGAGGGACATTAGCTTGGATGATGTGGAATCTATATGGGTAGAGCTGCGAAAAACCAAAGGGCAGAAAACATTAGTGGGAGTTGTGTACAGACCACCAAACAGTAGTAGGGAGGTTGGGGATGGCATCAAACAGGAAATTAGGGACGCGTGCAATAAGGGTACAGCAGTTATAAGGGTGACTATAATTTACATATTGATTGGGCTAACCAAACTGATAGCAATACTGTGAAGGAGGATTTCCTGGAGTGTATAAGGGATGGTTTTCTAGACCAATATGTCGAGGAACCAACTAGAGAGCAGGCCATCCTATACTGGATCTTGTGTAACGAGAGAGGATTAACTAGTAATCTGGTCGTGCGGGGCCCCTTGGGGAAGAGTGACCATAAGATGGTAGAATTCTTCATTAAGATGGAGAGTAACGCAGTTAATTCAGAGATTAGGGTCCTGAACTTAAAGAAAGGAAACTTTGATGGTATGAGACGTGAATTGGCTAGAATTAAACGGGTAAGAAGGCTCAACCGTGGCTAACAAGGGAAATTAAGGATAGTGTTAAATCCAAGGCAGAGGCATATATATTGGGCAGAAAAAGCAGCAAACCTGAGGACTGGGATAAACTTAGAATTCAGCAGAGGAGGACAAAGGGTTTAATTAGGAAGCGGAAAATAGAGTATGAGAGTAAGTATGAGAGTATTGCTGCGAACATAAAAACTGACTGCAAACGCTTCTATAGGTATGTGAAGAGAAAAAGATTAGTGAAGACAAACGTAGGTTCCCTTGCAGTCAGATTCAGGTTATTTATAATGGGGACCAAGAAATGATGGAGCAGTTAAACCAGTTTGTGTCTTCACGAAGGAAGACACAAATAACCTTCCGGAAATACTAGGGGACCGAGGGTCTAGTGAGAAGGAGGAACTGAAGGAAATCCTTATTAGGCGGGAAATTGTGTTTGGGAAACGATGGAATTGAAGGCCCATAAATCCCCAGGGCCTGATAGTCTGCATCTCAGAGTACTTATGGAAGTGGCCCTAGAAATAGTGAATGCATTGGTGATCATTTTTCAGCAGTCTATCGACTCTGGATCAGTTCCTGTGGACTGGAGGGTAGCTAATGTAACACCAATTTTTAAGAAAGGAGGGAGAGAATAAACGGGTAATTATAGACCGATTAGCCTGACATCAGTAGTGGGGAAAATGTTGGAATCAATCATTAAGGATGAAATAGCAGCGCATTTGGAAAGCGGTGACAGGATCGGACCGAGTCAGCATGGATTTATGAAAGGGAAATCATGCTTGACAAATCTTCTAGAATATTTTGAGGATGTAACTGGTAGAGTGGACAAGGGAGAACCAGTGGATGTGGTGTATTTGGACTTTCAAAAGGCTTTTGACAAGATCCCACACAAGAGATTGATGTGCAAGATTGCATGTTCAGCCATGAACTCATTGAATGGCGGTGCAGGCTAGAAGGGCCGAATAGAAACATAGAAACATAGAAAATAGGTGCAGGAGCAGGCCATTCAGCCCTTCTAGCCTGCACCGCCATTCAATGAGTTCATGGCTGAACATGAAACTTCAGTACCCCCTTCCTGCTTTCTCGCCATAACCCTTGATCCCCCGAGTAGTAAGGACTTCATCTAACTCCCTTTTGAATATATTTAGTGAATTGGCCTCAACTACTTTCTGTGGTAGAGAATTCCACAGGTTCACCACTCTCTGGGTGAAGAAGTTTCTCCTCATCGCGGTCCTAAATGGCTTACCCCTTATCCTCAGACTGTGACCCCTGGTTCTGGACTTCCCCAACATTGGGAACATTCTTTCTGCATCTAACCTGTCTAAACCCGTCAGAATTTTAAACGTTTCTATGAGGTCCCCTCTCATTCTTCTGAACTCCAGTGAATACAATCCCAATTGATCCAATCTTTCTTGATAGGTCAGTCCCGCCATCCCGGGAATCAGTCTGGTGAACCTTCGCTGCACTCCCTCAATAGCAAGAATGTCCTTCCTCAAGTTAGGAGACCAAAACTGTACACAATACTCCAGGTGTGGCCTCACCAAGGCCCTGTACAACTGTAGCAACACCTCCCTGCCCCTGTATTCAAATCCCCTCGCTATGAAGGCCAACATGCCATTTGCTTTCTTAACCGCCTGCTGTACCTGCATGCCAACCTTCAATGACTGATGTACCATGACACCCAGGTCTCGTTGCACCTTCCCTTTTCCTAATCTGTCACCATTCAGATAATAGTCTGTCTCTCTGTTTTTACCACCAAAGTGGATAACCTCACATTTATCCACATTATACTTCATCTGCCATGCATTTGCCCACTCACCTAACCTATCCAAGTCACTCTGCAGCCTAATAGCATCCTCCTCGCAGCTCACACTGCCACCCAACTTAGTATCATCCGCAAATTTGGAGATACTGCATTTAATCCCCTCGTCTAAATCATTAATGTACAATGTAAACAGCTGGGGCCCCAGCACAGAACCTTGCGGCACTCCACTAGTCACTGCCTGCCATTCTGAAAAGTACCCGTTTACTCCTACTCTTTGCTTCCTGTCTGACAACCAGTTCTCAATCCACGTCAGCACACTACCCCCAATCCCATGTGCTTTAACTTTGCACATTAATCTCTTGTGTGGGACCTTGTCGAAAGCCTTCTGAAAGTCCAAATATACCACATCAACTGGTTCTCCCTTGTCCACTTTACTGGAAACATCCTCAAAAAATTCCAGAAGATTTGTCAAGCATGATTTCCCTTTCACAAATCCATGCTGACTTGGACCTATCATGTCACCATTTTCCAGATGCACTGCTATGACATCCTTAATAATTGATTCCATCACTTTACCCACTACTGAGGTCAGGCTGACCGGTCTATAATTCCCTGTTTTCTCTCTCCCTCCTTTTTTAAAAAGTGGGGTTACATTGGCTACCCTCCACTCCATAGGAACTGATCCAGAGTCAATGGAATGTTGGAAAATGACTGTCAATGCATCCGCTATTTCCAAGGCCACCTCCTTAAGTACTCTAGGATGCAGTCCATCAGGCCCTGGGGATTTATCGGCCTTCAATCCCATCAATTTCCCCAACACAATTTCCCGACTAATAAAGATTTCCCTCAGTTCCTCTTCCTTACTAGACCCTCTGACCCCTTTTATATCCGGAAGGTTGTTTGTATCCTCCTTAGTGAATACCGAACCAAAGTACTACCAATGGCCTACTCCTGCACCTATTTTCTATTAAAGCACATCGTATTGGGGGAATTCCACTAATGTGGATAGAGAACTGGTTGACAGACAGAAAGCAGAGAGTCGGGATAAATGGGTCCTTTTCAGAATGGCAGGCAGTGACTAGTGGGGTGCCGCAGGGCTCAGTGCTGGGACCCCAGCTATTTACAATATACATTAACGATTTGGATGAAGGAATTGAGTGTAATATCTCCAAGTTTGCAGATGACACTAAGCTGGGTGGCAGTGTGAGCTGTGAGGTGGATGCTAAGAGGCTGCAGGGTGACTTGGACAGGTTAGGTGAGTGGGCAAATGCTTGGCATATGCAGTATAATGTGGATAAATGTGAGGTTTTCCATTTTGGGGGCAAAAAAACAAAGGCAGAATATTATCTGAATGGCGGAAGATTAGGAAAAGGGGAGGTGCAACGAGATCTGGGTGTCATGGTTCACCAGTCACTGAAAGTGGGCATGCAGGTACAGCAGGCAGTGAAGAAGGCAAATGGCATGTTGGCCTTCATAGCTAGGGGATTTGAGTATAGGAGCAGGGAGGTCTTACTGCAGTTGTACAGGGCCTTGGTGAGACCTCACCTGGAATATTGTGTTCAGTTTTGGTCTCCTAATCTGAGGAAGGACGTTCTTGCTATTGAGGGAGTGCAGCGAAGGTTCACCAGACTGATTCCAGGGATGGCTGGACTGTCATATGAGGAGAGACTGGATCAACTAGGCCTTTATTCACTGGTGTTTAGAAGGATGAGAGGGGATCTCATAGAAACGTATAAAATCCTGACAGGACTGGACAGGTTAGATGCGGGAAGAATGTTCCCGATATTGGGGAAGTCCAGAACCAGGGGACATAGTCTAAGGATAAGGGGTAGGCCATTTAGGTCCGAGATGAGGAGAAACTTTTTCACCCAGACAGTTCTGAACCTGTGGAATTCTCTGCCACAGAGAGTTGTTAATGCCAGTTTGTTGGATATATTCAAAAGGGAGTTAGATGTGGCCCTTATGGCTAAAGAGATCAGCGGGTATGTAGAGAAAGCAGGAAAGGGGTTCTGAGGTGAATGATCAGCCATGATCTTATTGAATGGCGGTGCAGGGTAGGGGGCCGAAAGGCCTACTCCTGCACCTATTTTCTATGTTTCTATGTTTCTATGAGCTGTGCTGGCTGATTAAAATCTGGAAGAAGGGATAGTGGGCGAGAGGTGGACAATCTCCCATCTCGCGGTCGTGGGAACAGATGACTCGGAGCATGAGAAGGTGCAATGAGTGTCCAACATGTTGAGGAGACTGGGAGCTGAGTATAAATACATTCATTCTGGTTGACAAGATCAATTGGCAAAAGTGCCAAGAACAATAGATGGATCCAATGCTTCCTGTTTATCTGATGCTGTTAGACAGCTCATGCTCTGGAGTCGACCCAGCGAAAGAGGTCGCAGACACATTATATTGTACTCAGCTTCTAACTGGAGTGTTTCAAACAACTGCAGATCCCACCCGGCCCCGCCACTCCGTCGGTGTGCATCTCCCCCCCCCCCCGCCCACCCACTCCAGAACCCCCCCACCCACTCCAGAACCCCCCCACCCACTCCAGAAACCCCCACCCACTCCAGAACCCCCCACCCCACCCACTCCAGAACCCCCCCACCCACTCCAGAACCCCCCACCCCACCCACTCCAGAACCCCCCACCCCACCCACTCCAGAAGTCCCCCACCCACTCCAGAATCCCCACCCCACCCACTCCGGAACCCCCCACCCACTCCAGAACCCCCCCCCCCCACCCACTCCAGAACCCCCCCACCCACTCCAGAACCCCCCCCACCCACTCCAGAACCCCCCCCCCCCCACCCACTCCAGAATCCCCACCCCACCCACTCCGGAACCCCCCACCCACTCCAGAACCCCCCCCACCCACTCCAGAACCCCCCACCCACTCCAGACCCCCCCACCCCATCCACTCCAGAACCCCCCACCCCATCCACTCCAGAAGTCCCCCACCCACTCCAGAATCCCCACCCCACCCACTCCAGAACCCCCCACCCACTCCAGAACCCCCCCACCCACTCCAGAACCCCCCCACCCACACCAGAACCCCCCACCCCATCCACTCCAGAAGTCCCCCACCCACTCCAGAATCCCCCACCCACTCCAGAACCCCCCCACCCACTCCAGACACCCCCCACCCACTCCAGACCCCCCCCACCCACACCAGAATCCCCCCACCCACTCCAGACCCCCCCCACCCACACCAGAATCCCCCACCCACTCCAGAACCCCCCCACCCACTCCAGACCCCCCCCCACCCACACCAGACCCCCCCACCCACACCAGAACCCCCCCACCCACTCCAGAACGCCCCCACCCACTCCAGAATGCCCCCACCCACTCCGGAACCCCCCACCCATTCCAGAACCCCCCACCCACTCCAGAACCCCCCCACCCACTCCAGAACCCCCCACCCCATCCACTCCAGAAGTCCCCCACCCACTCCAGAATCCCCACCCCACCCACTCCGGAACCCTCCACCCACTCCAGAACCCCCCCCACCCACTCCAGAACCCCCCACCCACTCCAGACCCCCCCCACCCACACCAGACCCCCCCACCCACACCAGAACCCCCCACCCACTCCAGACACCCCCCCACCCACTCCAGATCCACCCCCCACCCACTCTAGACCCCCCACCCACTCCAGACACCCCCCACCCACTCCAGATCCACCCCCCACCCACTCCAGAACCCCCCACCCACTCCAGATCCACCCCCCACCCACTCCAGACCCCCCCACCCACACCAGAACCCCCCACCCACTCCAGATCCACCCCCCACCCACTCCAGACCCCCCCACCCACACCAGAACCCCCCACCCACTCCAGACCCCCCCCCACACCCACTCCAGAACCCCCCCAACCCACTCCAGAACCCCCCACCCACTCCAGACCCCCCCCCACCCACTCCAGAACCCCCCACCCACTCCAGATCCACCCCCCACCCACTCCAGATCCACCCCCCACCCACTCCATATCCACCCCCCACCCACTCCAGACTCCCCCACCCACTCCAGACCACACCCCCACCCACTCTAGACCCCCCACCCACTCCAGACACCCCCCCACCCACTCCAGACACCCCCCCCACCCACTCCAGACACCTCCCCCCACCCACTCCAGACACTTCTCCCCCCACCCACTCCAGATACTTCCCCCCCCACCCACTCCAGAACACCCCCCACCCACTCCAGACCCCCCCACCCACTCCAGACACCCCCCACCCACTCCAGACACCCCCCACCCACTCCAGAACACCACCCCCCACCCATTCCACACCACCCACTCCAGATCCTCCCCACCCACTCCAGACCACCCCCACCCACTCCAGAACCCCCCCACCCATTCCAGACCCCCCCAACCCACTCCAGACCCCACCGCCACCCACTCCACACACCACACCACCCACACCAGACCCCCCCACCCTCTCCAGACACCCACCCACCCACGTCAGACCCCCCCACCCACTCCAGAGCACCCCCCCACCCACTCCAGACTCCCCCCACTCACTCCAGACCCCCCCCACTCACTCCAGACCCCCCACCCACTCCAGACCCCCCCCACCCACTCCAGACCCCACCCCACTCACTCCAGACCCCCCACCCACCCACTCCAGACACCCACCCACTCCAGACCCCCCACTCACTCCAGACCCCCCAACCACCCACTCCAGACCCCACCCACCCACTGCAGACACTCCCCACCACTCCAGACCCCCCCACCCACTCCAGACCCTCCACCAACTCCAGACCCCCCACCCACCCATTCCTGACACCCACCCACTCCAGACCCCCCACCCACTCCAGGCACCCCCACCCACTCCAGACCCCCCCACCCACTCCAGACCCCCCCACCCACTCCAGACCCCCCCCACCCACTCCAGACACCCCCCACCCACTCCAGACACCCCCCACCCACTCCAGAACCCCCCCACCCACTCCAGAACCCCCCCACCCACTCCAGAAACCCCCCCCCCACCCACTCCAGAACCCCTCCCACCCACTCCAGACCCCCCCCACCCATTCCAGACCAACCCACCCACTCCAGACTCACCTCCCCCCCCCCCCCACTGTAGTGTTACAAAATTCATGGGGGTGGGGGAGGGGGAAGTGGGGGGACTGAACGCGGGGAGGGAGGGGGGGCGCGCAGAGAGGCTGGATGGAGGCACCCCTGCTCTCTCCTCCGGCCCTTCGATCATTTCGAGTGCCCCCCAACCCACGCTCCTCCATCCCTTCCCAAGCTCCTCCATCCCTTCCCAAGCTCCTCCATCCCTTCCCATGCTTCTCCCGCACCGATCACCTCCCCAGTGCCCCCGTTCCACGCTCCTCCATCCCTCCCCGGTACCCACACCATTCAAACACAGACTGGGGGAAAAACGCCCTGCTGAACCCTTGCACATGCGCGCATGCTCCAACGCGCCTGCGCAACGCTGCCGGCACGCAGAAGAATGTCGATCCCTAGCCCCGCCCCCCCTGCTGGCTGCGATCGGCTTGCTCCGCCCCAGGGAGACTCCGCTGCGCTCCAGGATGACCGGAGAATTCCCCGGTTAGACTTCGGCGCACTTTTTTTCTCAGACAGGTTACTTAAATCACGGAGGTGCGCCATTTTCCGCAGCATCGAAAACTTGGGCCCGATGACCCAGAGGCAGGCATTGCCCTGGCGATTAAACCCCCCAGTACTATGAGTGCCCAGCACGCTGAACTGTCTGCGGTGGTGTACGTGGTCACACACCCCGAAGAATTCCTTACCCCATACGCGAGTTGCTCAGACAGCATGTTCACATGCAATTCGTGTACGGAGTACCTGGCTATCTGGTCCCGTCGCGGATACAAATCTGCAGACGGAAGATCCCTGGCAATTAAGCCTTTACTGGAAAAGATCATGACAGCCGTGGGGGAGGAAGGGAAGGTCTATGTACATAAAGTGAAGGCACATTCCACCACTGAACCCCGTAGCGAGGGAAACCAGCAGGCTGACATGTTGGCCAAGCAGGGTGCCTGCACGGGCAAGCTCTGGGACCCCTAGAACCCAGGCTCCATTGCAACAGTCAGGGGCAGGATTGGGATGACATGGTGAGCAGGGGTAGCATTCCCCCCGGACCTGAAAACAGTTCAGACCCAAGACCCCATCCTCAAAACTGTCCTGAACACGCTAGCTAAAGGGGAAAGGGTAGACGGCCCGTACGGCACCGCAGCAATTGCCATTAAAGAAGGCATGCTGTTCAGGGGGGAGCAATGGGTAGTACCGCAACAGCACCGGAGAGAATTCCTCCAGCTGGCCCACGGGGGTCCAGGAGCAGGACACCCCGGGTCTGAGACCACTTGGCAACGAGTGGAACAGGCAGGGTGGTGGCCACAGTCATCCAGCCTGTGGAGCGTTTAAACCGCACTATAAAAGAAAGGTTACGTAAGGAGCCAGGGGACTCACTCAAGGAGTGGGTAGAGGTCCGACCACTAGTCCTCATGGGGATCCGGGCCAACCAGGCAAAGAGCACGGGGTACTCCCCGTACGAGCCATGCGAACCCCCACCCATGTGTTAGCCCCGGTACTCACGGAAGGTCAGCTTAGAGAAGTGAACCGGGACAGCTTTGTCAGGAATCTGTTTGAACACCTTAAACAGATTCACTGGCAGGCTGCTAACAACATGGGAAAACAGCATCGGAGCAACCGACTGCTGCTAGAGCCCCGCACACACCACGAGTGGGAGATAGGGGACCAGGTCATGGTGAGGAACTACGCTAGAGTAGGGGTCTTTGATGCACTGTACATGGGACCGTACCACATTGTCGACAAGGCAAGCCCCACGGTCCAAGCCATGAAAATGCCCCGCTGAACAAAGTGGTTCCATATAAATCAGTGCAAACTTTTCAACCCCGGGATAGCAGCTAAACGTAAAGGACAGGGAACCGTGCTAAAGACAGGGACCCCCAGCCAACAGCCCCCGACTGTGGAGATCCCACAGGGGGCGCGGCAGGCCCACAGACCGCACCTAGAGGGGCGGTGGACTGTGTTACTGGAGGAGCTCATTTGGGACTCGGACGCACCCCTAGTAGTCAGAGCCTTGAGGAGGACTCTCCGCACACCACGGCCTAAGACACCGTGGTCACCAGCGCCCCAATTTAAGTGGTTCAGCCCCGGGAGAGGGACCAGCCGCAAAGGGGTACCTAAGATCAGGGACCAGCCCGCGAGCAGGGACCCCCCAGTCTAGGTAGCGGTGGACCAGCCACCAATTGGGAGTCACCAGCCCACAGCCCTCGACCAGGCAGAACCCCCAGAGGATGAAATGAACCGGGCAGCCATCCCCAAAGGAGGCGGTGTGCTGTAGCGCTGGAGAGGATGTTCCCCCGATAGTGTGGGACTTAGACCCACCTCCGCTCAGGACACAGGCCGACCTGCTACCTGCCCCGCTGGCAACCCAGAGGCCAGAGAAGAAAGGAGAAGGCCAGAAATTAATCTGGCCACCCAGAGACAGGCAGCAGATGTACATATATAGCACAATATGAGTTAAAGTATGTTTAGTAAGGATCTAGCGTAGTGTAGATTATGCGTGTGATGATTTCAGATCACTACAACCAAAAAGAAACCACACGTATGGAAGGAGTGAAACGAGTAGAATAGGATAAGAATGTTTCGATGAATATTGAATGTAAGAGTTTCAGCCGACAGCCGGTGACTAACTAGTGACATATGTACTAGTTATTGGGGAAAGGAAAAGACCCCACCGTGTAGGCAGTAAAAGAAGCACTGCAAGAACTATAGGAGTAAGATGATAAAAAGTTAAAAACAGACATCCGTTCCTACGGGAACTGGATAAGATAGCCAGTCGATTAAATGTGTCTGAGAGTAAATGAGCCCAAAATTGGAACTCGATCACCTTTTGTCAAGCCAGAGAGCTTTTCTCAGGGCTGGACAATCCGTTTTATGTGCCCCGACAGGAAGGAGAACAACATGAGAAGGGTCCTGTTCCTGCTCGCCTGGATAAGGATGAGCAGCGGTGACCGAGGAGACGTGGAAGAATCCCACATCTATGGGTGCTCGGGAGAGAGAGCACCGATCGTGACCGCAGGGGGCGGCACACCGGGTGTGGAAGAGCTCGCCGTTTACGCCCACGAAGGGAGGTGGCCAGGGTGGATGGGATCTAACTCCACCCGCTACTCCAGCCAGGAAGGGTTTACCTACGGGGAGGCCTCAGTTCCATGCCCCAGGATACGGGCCGTTGCTGCGCGGGTCAGTGTTACGGAGGGAAAACGTGTGTGTTTGACTTGTAAAGGACAGATTCCCCTGGGTAGATGGTGGTGGCTCAGGAAGATGAGCAAGGAAGCGGGGGACCAGGAATCGGACTGGGAAAGACTCGGGAATGGCACGTACCGTACCATCACGGGGACACGGGGAGGAGTGAAGGTGTGTTGGAACAAGCGGTGGGAATCTGAACAGGGAATTTACGTCTGCATGTCGGGGGGGGGGGGGGGCTCAGAGGAGATCTGTCCCGCAGGCATATCGATCGCCTTCGCCAGGCAATGGCAAGATGACGGGGAAGGGATGGGGTGGGATTCCAGCCTACACGGGTGTGTGGTCCCACACTCCCCGCTCCCAATTAACACCACCGAACTAATAGCACGCATTAAGAAACCGCTGCCCACAACCCCGCCAGTGCGAACAATAATAGAAAGATGTCTTACCACCACCAAGGGACCAGGGAATGGATTAGTATTGGTACCGACCGAAAAGGTGTTATACCAAGGGGTACATTATGCAGTAGCTTCAGTTATCTTAAACCTTACCGAGGTGCACTTACCTGCAAAGGAAACAGAGCTGCTATACCAGGCCCTACTTAGAGAAATGTTCAAGAAATTTTACGAGTTAGACTTTGGCAATGTAGACAAAGCAGATTTATACACCCTATACGCTAGGGACACCATGGCCTCGGGGAGACCTAGAAGGGGAACCTTGAACGACATTTTTACTGCATATAATACAGGATCCTCTGTGATAAATAGCCTAGATGATATTGAACTGCAAATGCAGATAAATGATTTAAAGAACCGACTGAGAAAGATCCTGAAAGAAGAAAACACAGTAGTAGGCTCAGAGCTACACGAGGACCAGGCTATGACTGTCCATTTAAAAGAAATTGTGGCCAAGCTGGAAAAACATGCACAGACAGTGAATGCACTCATACAGGGGGATAGAAACGCTTCTGACCAGGCTGCACAGAACGTATTGTACGGGGCATGGTTGTTGGGCGAGGGCCGCAACAACCTGGAGGATTTAAAACAAAGTGTAGTCCCCTCCTGGATCAGTAACAAGCACCTCGCAGCCCTCCATCCGTTCAGCAATTCACTAAGCCCATGCCAGCTCCACCTAGCTTGTGAAGCCTATCCTGTCGCAGTAGATTGCGGGCGTTCTAAGCATACCATCACGGAGATAGTACTAAGGATGCCAGTCATAGGTAGGACAGCCCGACCCGCGCCAGTATATTGGGTGGAGAACATTGGAGTCATTCAAGGAGGTGCTCACGTTCGTTTCACAGCGGTCCCGCCGTATGTCATAAAGTGGGAGCACGCTATAACAGGTACTGACCTCTCTGGGTGCCGGAGCCGGAGTGCACACATCATACCGTGTCCCCAGGAATTGAACGCCTATTCTAAATCACGGTGTGGGTTTAAAGCTGCTGGCGCACAGCCTATCAACTGCACCATGGAAGTAATGGCGCAAGACCATGTTCCTCCACAGGTAGCATACATAGGGGGTGGGACATATTGTGTCACCACCAGTGTGCCCCACTACCAACATGGACACTTCTGGTGTCCGATGAATGACGGCAGTTTTTGCTTTTGAGGCATCAGTTCAAGTGGCCCAGGAACGGATTGTCCCCATCCCTGAACCCTCCACTGTTCACCTCACCTTTTGATTATGTTACACCTTTTGGCTATGAAATTCCCCCTCTGCCCGAACATCTTACCGCTCTGCTAGAAGCTGCAATAATCTCACAAAAACATTTCTACACTCTAGAACAGATAGGGAAAAAGATTCTAGAAATCACAATTCCGCCTTGGTGGGACATTTTCAGAAATAGAGAAGTTCCAGCCGGGATCAGAATAGCTTCCCACGTTTTAGTTATCTGCCAACTCGCGATTATCCTTTACTTATGGTGTCTCACTTGCCGAGTGAAACGCAGAGGCCGTCAGGTCAGGCACCAAAGGGTGCTGTACACTCCCTGGCCGAACTTGGGAATCGCGCAGGGAGGGGTGACACCATATCACCATGTTTGATTTGTTTTAATTTTTACCTGCTGTAAGAGATCGAATGTTGGTGTTTGAAGACCAGGCCCTCAAAACTGTCACCAAGCTCATGGTCTGCAAGGCTGTAGTAATACCCGCCCTCCTGTATGGCTCAGAGACGTGGACCATATACAGCAGACACCTCAAGTCGCTGGAAAAATACCACCAGCAATGTCTCTGCAAGATCCTACAAATCCCCTGGGAGGACAGACACACAAACATTAGCGTCCTCACCCAGGCCAACAGCCCCAGCATTGAAACACTGACCACATTCGATCAGCTCCGCTGGGCAGGCCACAAAGTCTGCAGGCCCGACACAAGACTCCCAAAGCAAGTGCCCTACTCGGAACTCATCCACGGCAAACAAGCCAAAGGCGGGCAGAGGAAACGTTACAAGGACACCGTCAATGCCTCTCTGATAAAGTGCGACATCCCCACTGACACCTGGGAGTCCCTGACTAAAGACCGCCCTAAGTGGAGGAAGTGCATCCGGGAGGGCGCTGAGCACCTCGAGTCTCGTCGCCGAGAGAATGCAGAAACCAAGCGCAGGCAGCGGAAGGAGCGTGCGGCAAACCTGTCCCACCCACCCCTTCCCTCAGCGACTATCTGTCCCACCTGTGATAGGGACTGTGGTTCTCGTATTGAACTGTACAGCCACCTAAGGACTCATGCTAAGAGTGGAAGCAAGTCTTCCTCAATTCCGAGGGACTGCCTATGATGATGATTTAAAAATGTGTTTGACTATGTACCTTTGTCTTTACTGTAAAAACGGAGTGATGGAGGGATGTCAGACAGAATTGGAATGATTGTATTTGCCTATAAACTGCATTGCATTTCAAATGGAGATGCACGTTAAAGTTTTAGCTGGATAAATACAGGGAAGGTTGACTCTCGGGAGATCATGAATTTTGCTCACCTAGCATGACACTCAAGTATGTAGAGTGTCACAAGGGGTACTGTAGATTTGCAACATTCGTGGGAAACCCCCCCCCCCACCCGCCCCCCCACCTCCCCCGCCTCCCCCACCCAGTGTTTGGACTCATTGGAAAGGAAATTTAATTTGGAACTATCCACCAGAAAGTTTGAGATCCTAAAGTGCAAATGGAAGAAACTACGAACTTTAATTGAATTTGGGATTTTACAAGGCAGATTGGGTCTGTGTGGGCAGGGCTAAGAACTAAAGGAACTATCCTTCAAAGAAGCCAGTTTGAGTATTGAAGCTGTCTGGGGTATTGAAGCTAAAGCAAATTGTCTGGAGAATTGTGGATACTCGAAAACCCTTCTCCCCAGGAGACATTAACATAGCAACAATTAACCCAGAGATAGCTAACCATTATCCTGATCTGGAAAACCATTCCAGCACATACATAATAACAATGACACATCCAGCCCGCATGGAAAACCCAAGCACAGACCGACATTGCAAATACCAAAACTAATATTTCCATCAAGAAAACAGATTTAATAGATCGACACATCCGAAACAGGTTAACATTTAATGGGCCCGCCAAAATAAAACAAAGAAATATCAAGCTCGCCAAAATTAAACAAAGAATCCGGGCTGATTTGCCGCAAAGATTAGAACAGCTCCAAAGGAACATCTGGGCCCTGCTTTAACAAAGGGTATGCAATGCTATAGTATGCTATGCTATGCATCGGGGGGAGAAAGGAGAGAGATCACCACAGCAGTTTTAACAAGCCTCTTCAGCCTCGACATCCTGCAATGAGAAAGAAAGGAAGAACATCACCATCGCGGCAGCAACTGACCAAGCCAATGTGGTGCCACCAAAAATACCGCGATCAACCAACTTCGAAACAAAACTCCGCAAGGAAGAAACCGAGGAATGGAAAGTTTCCACTCTACAACCTAGGCCTGACTACCAACAGGTGAAAACATTACCTAAAGAGACTTTGAACCTATTTCAAGCGAAAGAAAGTGGGTACTTACCCCATAAGTCCAAAACATGCCTTACCGCATCAGCGGACACCACCCAACTGAAGATTGTGCAGTAAGAAGTCTTCTACGATGTTCGGGGTACAGCAAGCAGAACCTACAGAGTCCAGCGAAGCCCGAAATCGTGAATCACCGCCAATTTAACTAGTTTAACCTAGTCAGTGTTAGGTATTGGGAGGTGGGAGGTGTATTATTCACTGTAACCCCTTCGAATGTGTGATGTACTGTTCTTTGCTTGAGTAATTATAAGTTTGACATTGTATTTTCTTGCCTTTAATAAAATCGAAGTTATTTGCACCAAACCAGTTGTCTCTTGCACTTTATCACAGCCCCAAATAAATCCAGAGTCTAGAACCCAGGGAGTGGGAGCGATTCCAACCGCTCAGAAGGTCAGAGGTGAACCTGACCCCACACACCCACTCCAGACCCCTGACCCACTCCAGACCCCCGACGCACTCCAGCCCCCCACCCACTCGAGACGCCCCCACCCACTCCAGACCCCACCCCTCATCACTGCAGACCCCACACTCACTCCAGAACCCTCCAAACCACTCCAGACCCCCTCCCACCCACTCCAGCCCCCCCCCATTAACTACAGCGACCCCCCCCACTCCAGCACACACCCCAAACCACTCCAGACCCCCTCCGACCAGCTCCAGCACCCCCCCACCCACTTCAGCCCACCCCAAACCACTCCAGACCCCCTCCGACCAGCTCCAGCCCCCCCCCCACCCACTTCAGCCCACCCCAAACCACTCCAGACCCATTCCCACCCACTCCAGCACCCCCATCCACTACAGCCACCTCCCCCTGCTCCAGACCGCCCCCCCCAAACCACTCCAGACCCATTCCCACCCACTCCAGCCCCCCCCATCCACTACATCCCACCCCCACTCCAGACCCCCCCCCAAACCACTCCAGCCCCCCCACAACCCACTCCAGACTCCCCACCCCCACCAGCACCCACCCCCAATCACTAGAGACCTCTACCCACTCCAGCACCCCCCCAATCACTACAGATCCCCACCCACTCCCAATCACTACAGAACCCCCCCCACCCACTCCAGAACACCCTCCCACTCCAGCCCCCACCCCCACTCCCACTCACTACAGATGCCCCCCCCACTCCAGACCCCCGACCCCCACCCCCACCCACTCCAGACCCATACCCGCTCCAGACCCCCCCACCCACTCCAGACCCCACCCACTCGAGACCCCCCACCCACTCCAGACCCCACCCACTCGATACCCCCCACCCGCTCCAGACCCACACCCGCTCCAGACCCCCCACCCGCTCCAGACCCCACCCGCTCCAGACCCCCCACCCGCTCCAGACCCACACCCGCTCCAGACCCCCCACCCGCTCCAGACCCACACCCACTCCAGACCCACACCCACTCCAGACCCCCCCACCCACTCCAGACCCCACCCACTCCATACCCCCACTCAATCCAGATCCCCACCCACTGTAGACACTCCCCACCCAATCCATACCCCTCACCGACTCCAGACCCCCACACCCACTCCAACCCCACCCCCACCCAGTCACTCTAGACCCCCACCCACTCCAAACTCTCCCCCACCCACACCAAACTCTCCCCCACCCACTCCAGCCCCTGCACCCACTCACTCCAGACCACTACCCACTCCAGACCCCCTCACACACTCCAGACCCCCACCAACTCCAGACCCCCAACACATTCCAGACCCCACATCCACTCCAGCCCCACCCCACCCACTCCAGATCCCCTAAGGGTTTCTACGTGCGATTTCAGTGCGTGTACAGGTCTCTAAAGGTTTCAGAGAGTGTACAAGTCTCTAAAGATTGGAGGAGACGGATTCAGATAGCCCCTGTTCCCTGTCCCATTCCCACTCCTGCATCCTTTCCCATTCCCCACCGCTTCCTTCTGCTGCTCCCTCTCCCATTCCCAATGTTTGACTTCCTGCGCTGTTTGAACCAAACTCAATATAAACCTTCTCCTGCACGCTGTGGCATGGACTGGTGGGGATAAAATGGCTTGTTTACTTGTTCTAACTTCCATGTATTTCTCTTCAGCCTTCTGCTCCGAACATTATCTTCAGTATTTCTGATCTCTGCTCTCCGATTTCCATGCTGGCTTCTCCCATTCCCTTTCTGCTGTTTCCCCTTCCACTGCAGGAACACTCACTCACCCTTTTCACTGTTTTGATGAAGGAAATAAGACGACTGGAATCCGTCCCCTTACCGCACCTCTCAGAATCACCTCGCGTGCAAAGCTCTACAGTGACCATCTTGTGAAGCCATTTTGCACCGAGTCACATTCTACAAAGGGCAATGAGACAAATGATCAGTGCATCTGTTTGTTGGTCGTGTAGATTCAAGGAGGACCATCAACCTGGACACTGGGGGAACTTCCTGCTTCACAATGCTGGCAATCAATTGGGGTAACATCAGTCGGGAAGGCCAAATACTGGCTGTTGTTCGAATCCCAAAAGAGAAATAGAGCAAATTGTTCTAGAATATTATCCAATGTACAACTATTGCTGGACTAGTGGGAGTGTTTGATGGGACAGTGTAGAGGGAGCTTTACTCTGTATCTAACCCCTGCTGTACCTGCTCTGGAAGTGTTTGATGGGACAGCGTAGAGAGAGCTTTACTCTGTATCTAACCCCCTGTACCTGCTCTGGAAGTGTTTGATGGGACAGTGTAGAGAGAGCTTTACTCTGTATCTAACCCCCTGTACCTGCCCTGGGAGTGTTTGATGAGACAGTGTAGAAACATAGAAACATAGAAAATAGGTGCAGGAGTAGGCCATTCGGCCCTTCTAGCCTGCACCGCCATTCAATGAGTTCATGGCTGAACATTCAACTTCAGTACCCCATTCCTGCTTTCTCGCCATACCCCTTGATCCCCCTAGTAGTAAGGACCTCATCTAACTCTTTTTTGAATATATTTAGTGAATTGGCCTCAACAACTTTCTGTGGTAGAGAATTCCACAGGTTCACCACTCTCTGGGTGAAGAAGTTCCTCCGCATCTCGGTCCTAAATGGCTCACCCCTTATCCTTAGACTGTGACCTCTGGTTCTGGACTTCCCCAACATTGGGAACATTCTTCCTGCATCTAACCTGTCTAACCCCGTCAGAATTTTAAATGTTTCTATGAGGTCCCCTCTCATTCTTCTGAACTCCAGTAAATACAAGCCCAGTTGATCCAGTCTTTATGATAGGTCAGTCCCGCCATCCCGGGAATCAGTCTGGTGAACCTTCGCTGCACTCCCTCAATAGCAAGAATGTCCTTCCTCAGGTTAGGAGACCAAAACTGTACACAATACTCCAGGTGTGGCCTCACCAATGCCCTGTACAACTGTAGCAACACCTCCCTGCCCCTGTACTCAAATCCCCTTGCTATGAAGGCCAACATGCCATTTGCTTTCTTAACCGCCTGCTGCACCTGCATGCCAACCTTCAATGACTGATGTACCACGACACCCAGGTCTCTATGCACCTCCCCTTTTCCTAATCTGTCACCATTCAGATAATAGTCTGTCTCTCTGTTTTTACCACCAAAGTGGATAACCTCACATTTATCCACATTATACTTCATCTGCCATGCATTTGCCCACTCACCTAACCTATCCAAGTCGCTCTGCAGCCTCACAGCAAGCTCCTCGCAGCTCACACTGCCACCCAACTTAGTGTCATCCGCAAATTTGGAGATACTACATTTAATCCCCTCATCTAAATCATTAATGTACAGTGTAAACAGCTGGGGCCCCAGCACAGAACCTTGCGGTACCCCACTAGTCACTGCCTGCCATTCTGAAAAGTAGCCATTTACTCCTACTCTTTGCTTCCTGTCTGACAACCAGTTCTCAATCCATGTCAGCACACTAGCCCCAATCTCATGTGCTTTAACTTTGCACATCAATCTCTTGTGTGGGACCTTGTCGAACGCCTTCTGAAAGTCCAAATATACCACATCAACTGGTTCTCCCTTGTCCACTCTACTGGAAACATCCTCAAAAAATTCCAGAAGATTTGTCAAGCATGATTTCCCTTTCACAAATCCATGCTGACTTGGACCTATCATGTCACCTCTTTCCAAATGTGCTGCTATGACATCCTTAATAATTGATTCCGTCATTTTACCCACGACTGAGGTCAGGCTGACCGGTCTATAATTCCCTGATTTCTCTCTCCCTCCTTTTTTACATTGGCTACCCTCCACTCTATAGGAACTGATCCAGAGTCAATGGAATGTTAGAAAATGACTGTCAATGCATCCACTATTTCCAAGGCCACCTCCTTAAGTACTCTGGGATGCAGTCCATCAGACCCTGGGGATTTATCGGCCTTCAATCCCATCAATTTCCCCAACACAATTTCCCGGCTAATAAGGATTTCCCTCAGTTCCTCCTCCTTACTAGACGCCCGACCCCTTTTATAACCGGAAGATTGTTTGTGTCCTCCTTCGTGAATACCGAACCAAAGTACTTGTTCAATTGGTCTGCCATTTCTTTGTTCCCCGTTATGACTTCCCCTGATTCTGACTGCAGGGGACCTACGTTTGTCTTTACTAACCTTTTTCTCTTTACATATCTATGGAAAGTTTTGCAATCCGTCTTAATGTTCCCTGCAAGCTTCTTCTCATACTCCATTTTCCCTGCCCTAATCAAACCGTTTGTCCTCCTCTGCTGAGTTCTAAATTTCTCCCAGTCCCCAGGTTCGCTGCTATTTCTGGCCAATTTGTATGCCACTTCCTTGGCTTTAATACTATCCCTGATTTCCCTTGATAGCCACGGTTGAGCCACCTTCCCTTTTTTATTTTTATGCCAGACAGGAATGTACAATTGTTGTAGTTCATCCATGCGGTCTCTAAATGTCTGCCATTGCCCATCCACAGTCAACCCCTTAAGTATCATTCACCAATCCATCCCAGCCAATTCGCGCCTCATACCTTCAAAGTTAGCCTTCTTTAAGTTCTGGACCATGGTCTCTGAATTAACTGTTTCATTCTCCATCCTAATGCAGAATTCCACCATATTATGGTCACTCTTCCCCAAGGGGCCTCGCACAACGAGATTGCTAATTAATCCTCTCTCATTACATAACACCCAGTCTAAGATGGCCTCCCCCCTAGTTGGTTCCTCGACATATTGGTCTAAAAAAGAGGGAGCTTTATTCTGTATATAAACTGTGCTGCACCTGCCCTGGGAGTGTTTGATGGGACTGTGTAGAGGGAGCTTTACTCTGTAACTAACCCCCCGTACCTATCCTGGGAGTGTTTGATGGGATAGTGAAGAGGGAGCTTTACTTTGTATCTAACCCCCTGTACCTGTCCTGGGAGTGTTTGATGGGACAGTGAAGAGGGAGCTTTACTCTGTATCTAACCTGTGCTGTACTTGCCCTGGGAGTGTTTGATGGGACAGTGTAGAGGGAGCTTTACTCTGTATCTAACCCGTGCTGTACCTGCCCTGGGAGTGTTTGATGGGACAGTGTCGAGGGAGCTTTACTCTGTATCTAACCCGTGCTGTACCTGCCCTGGGAGTGTTTGACGGGACAGTGTAGAGGGAGCTTTACTCTGTACCTAACACGTGCTCTACCTGCCCTGGGAGTGTTTGATGGGACAGTGTAGAGGGAGCTTTACTCTGTATCTAACCCGTGCTGTACCTGACCTGGGAGTGTTTGCTGGGACAGTGTAGAGGGAGCTTTACTCTGTATCTAACCCGTGCTGTACCTGCCCTGGGAGTGTTTGATGGGACAGTGTAGAGGGAGCTTTACTCTGTATCCAACCCGTGCTGTACCTGCCCTGGGAGTGTTTGATGGGACAGTGTAGAGGGAGCTTTACTCTGTATCTAACCTGTGCTCTACCTGCCCTGGGAGTATTTGATGGGACAGTGTAGAGGGAGCTTTACTCTGTATATAATCCCCTGTACCTGCCCTGGGAGTGTTTGATGGGACAGTGTAGAGGGAGCTTTACTCTGTATCTAACCCGTGCTGTACCTGCCCTGAGAGTGTGTGATGGGACAGTGTAGAGGGAGCTTTACTCTGTATCTAACCCGTGCTGTACCTGACCTGGGAGTGTTTGCTGGAACAGTGTAGAGGGAGCTTTACTCTGTATCTAACCCGTGCTGTACCTGCCCTGGGAGTGTTTGATGGGACAGTGTAGAGGGAGCTTTACTCTGTATCCAACCCGTGCTGTACCTGCCCTGGGAGTGTTTGATGGGACAGTGTAGAGGGAGCTTTACTCTGTATCTAACCCGTGCTGTACCTGCCCTGGGAGTGTTTGATGGGACAGTGTAGAGGGAGCTTTACTCTGTATCTAACCTGTGCTGTACCTGCCCTGGGAGTATTTGATGGGACAGTGTAGAGGGAACTTTACTCTGTATCTAACCCGTGCTGTACCTGCCCTGGGAGTGTTTGATGGGACAGTGTAGAGGGAGCTTTACTCTGTATCTAACCCGTGCTGTACCTGCCCTGGGAGTGTTTGATGGGACAGTGTAGAGGGAGCTTTACTCTGTATCTAACTCCGTGCTGTACCTGCCCTGGGAGTGTTTGATGGGACAGTGTAGAGGGAGCTTTACTCTGTATCTAACCCGTACTGTCATCAGTCCCCAATTTCCACCCCTCTGATGCGCTCCCCGCCGCACATGATGAGCGACTTCCGGTGCGCCTGAAAAAAAAAGCCAAAGAGCGGAATTTCGGTCAAGAGGCCACCTCAACCACCGCAGCGGTAAAAAATTAAAAATGGGGTGCGTGCGCCCTGTCTCGAGTGGAAGGCAATGTCTGTCCAGTCAGTCTTGCTACAATTGTACAGGGCCTTGATGAGATCACACCCGGAGTATGGTGCACACTTTTTGTCTCCTTTATAAGGAAGGATATATTTGCCTGGGAGGCGGTGCAACGGATGTCCACTGGATTGATTCCTGGGATGAGAGGGCTGTTTTGTAAGGAGAAATTGAGTGGATTGGACCCGTACTCTCTGGAGTTTAAGAGAATGAGAGGTGATCTCATTGAAACATATAAGATTCTGAGTTGGATTTGATACACTCATAATAAAGGATGAGACTGAGTACTGTGAACAATGAGCAAGTGTGACCTTAGCTCCTTTAATAAGACTCCAGATTGCAGGTACCTCGTGGGAGGCCTGCTTATATACTGTGCTCCCAAGGGATGCTGGTATTCCTTGGGACTCCAACAGGTAGGCCCTCTGGTGGTAGTGTGAAACAGGTTGCAAGGGGTTAAATACATAACATCACTCTGCCGGGAAGTCAACAGTACACTTATTTACAAGGTGAGACGATCTGGGACTTTTCGCTCCCTTGTCGATCGTCTCGGTACAAATGTGGGTGTGGGTGAGTTGGTCGGTTCTTCACTGGGCTGCTGGGCAGCCGGCCTTGTCGGGCGGCTGGGGATGGTGAGTTCGGCTTCGTGGTCAACCATGATGTCGGTTGCCACTTGTGTGTGTGTTGGAGGGTCAAAGTTGGTGGTGTCTTCTTATCTGGTGATTTGATTTGAATGTTTTCTGCATGTTGGTCCATTGGCCAATTTGACCTGAAACACCCTACTTCCCTCTTTGGCTGTGACCGTGCCAGCGAGCCATTTGGGACCATGTCCATAATTGAGTACAAAAACAGGGTCCTTGACCTCAATATCACCTGACAAATTTGCGTGGTCATGGTGCACACTTTGTTGATGCTGCCTGCCCTCCACGTGATCATGGAGATCAGGGTGGACAAGAGAGAGCTTTGTTTTGAGCGTCCTTTTCATGAGCATCTCGGCTGGGGAAACCCCGGTGAGTGAGTGGGGTCTGGTGCAGTAGCTGAGCAGCACTCGGGACAACCGGGTCTGCAGGGAGCCTTCCGACACACTTTTCAAGCTTTGCTTGATGGTCTGAACTGCCCGTTCTGTCCGGCCGTTGGATGCGGGCTTGAACGGGGCAGATGTGACGTGTTTGATCCCGTTGCGGGTCATGAATTCCTTGAAATTCAGCAGTGGTGAAACACGGCCCATTATCGCTGACTAGGACATCAGGCAGGCCGTGCGTGGCAAACATGGCTCGTAGGCTTTCAATGTTGGCCGTGGACATGCTTACAGACATTATTGCACAGTCAATCCATTTTGAGTAAGTATCCTCGACAATCAAGAACATTTTGCCTAGAATTGCGCCCGTATAGTCTACATGGATCCTCGACCACGGTTTGGAGGGCCACGACCACAAACTTAGCGCTGCCTCTCTGGGTGCATTGCCCAGCTGAGAGCAAGTGTTGCACTGGCGCACGCATGACTCCAAATCTGAGTAGATGCTGGGCCACCACACATGGGATCTGGCTATGACTTTCATCATTACGATGCCTGGGTGGGTGTTGTGCAGTTCACATATGAACGTATCTCTGCCTTTCTTGGGCAAGACCACGCGATTACCCCACAACAGACAGTCCGCCTGCAGGGACAACTCGTCTTTGCGCCTGTGGAACGGCTTAATCGCCTCCTGCATCTCCACTGGGACGCTGGACCAGCTCCCATGGAGGACACAGATTTTTACCAAGGACAGTAAAGGATCCTGTCTGGTCCAGGTCCTGATCTGGCAGGCCGTAACGGGTGGCTTTTCGTTTTCGGATGCATTCATTACCATGAGCAAGTCCATAGGCTGTGCCATTTCCACCCCGGTGGTGGGCAATGGTAGCAGGCTGAGAGTATCAGCGCAGTTCTCTGTGCCCGGTCTGTGGCAGATTACATAGTTGTATGCCGACAGCGTGAGTGCCCATCTTTGGATGCAGAGGCATTGGTATTAATCCCTTTGCTCTCAAAGAACAGCGATATGAACGGCTTGTGGTCAGTTTCAAGCTCAAACTTGAGGCCAAACAAGTACTGGTGCATTTTTTTTACCCTGTCAATGCACGCCAGAGCCTCTTTTTCAATCATGCTGTAGGCCCTTTCGGCATAAGCGACCGGTTGCAAAATCCCCGATTCGTTAGTCTGTTGTAACGCACACCCGACCCTGTACTACGACGCATCGCAAGCTAGCACTAATCGTTTACAAGGGTTATACAGGACAAGCAGTTTGTTTAAACACAACAGACTTGTGGCTTTCTCAAAGGCAGCCTCTTGTGAATTCCCCCATACCCAGTCGTCTCCCTTGCGCAGTAGCACATGTCGGGGTTCTAGCAGGGTGCTTAACCCAGGTAGGAGATTACCAAAATAGTTAAGGAGTCCCAGGAAATCCCATCCTCGTCTCCAATTGATACACTCATAATAAAGGATGAGACTGAGTACTGTGAACAATGAGCAAGTGTGACCTTAGCTCCTTTACTAAGACTCCAGATGCTGAGATCTCTTGGGACACGAACAGGTAGGCCCTCTGATGGTAGTGTGATACAGGTTGCAAGGGGTTAAATACATAACAGGATTGACAAGGTAGATGCAGGGAGGTTGTTTCCCCTGGCTGGAGAGTCTAGAACCAGGGGTCGCATTCTCAGGATAAGGGGTCGGCCATTTAAGACAGAGATGAGGAATAATTTCATCACTCAGAGTGAAGGAATGCAAAATTCACCAGAACCCGCCCCCCACCCACCCCCCCCCCCCCCCACCCGGCTCCTGTGTTTGGGCCCATTCAAAAGGAAATTTAATTTGGGACTATCTACCGAAAGGTTTGGAACTCTAAAGTGCTTATGGAAGAAACTATGAACTTTAATAGAATTTTGGATTTTAAAAGACAAACTCAAGGCTGTGGGCGGACCTATGGATCTAGCAAGAGACAGTCTAATTAAGTAAAGCTACCTGCGTGTGAGGACTGAGTTAACCTGTCTGGAAGAATGAGTATTCGAAAATCCTTCCCCCACAAGAGACATTAACATCACAAAATCACCCAGAGGTAGCTACCCATCAACATGGGTCTGGACAACCATTTCAGCATATACATCACAAAGAGGCCCAATCCAGCCTGTATGCGAAAGACTAAGCTCAAAAGGACATTGCAATTACCAACTAATATTTCCATCAGGAAACAGTTTTTCGAAGATCAACCCACCCAAGACATATCAACTTTTAACGAGCCCGACAAAATATTACAAAGAAGAACCAAGCCCGCCAAAATTATACAAAGGATGTTGAACAGATTTGGTGGCAAGATCAGAACACTGAAATTGTATAACTGCCTCCTGTTTTCAACAGAGTTTAGGTGGTTGCTAGGTAGCTCCAAGGCTGCTACCACCTCAGATGACACTTTGACTGACAGACTAGTACCACATTACGCTGTGTCATCAAGACAAGGAGAGAAACCAACCCGACAGTTGTAAACTAACTTCTCCAGCCTCAAAGTCCTGAAGTCCTGAAGGAAGGAAGAACATCACCATCGCAGCAGCGACCGACCACAATCAACATGGTATCAAGGGAAAAACAACCGCGATCTGCCGTTAACTATCAGAAGGGTTGGTAAGCATAGTCCCTGCCTGCCCTAGAGTCTAACCTAGCTAGAATTAGGTATTGGGAGGTGGGAGGTATAATTTACTGTGACCCCCCCCCCCTTTGAATGTGTAGTGTATGGTACTTTATTAGAGTGATTATAAGTTTGACTTTGTTCCTTTCCTTGTCTTGTTCTTTATTAGAGTGATTGTAAGTTTGGCCTTGTATTTTCTTACTAGAGTAATAAGCCTGTATTACCTTGAATGTAATAAAACCAAGTTCTTTGCATCAAACCAGTGTCCTTTGCACTTTTGTCACACCCCCCAAATACATCCAGAGTACAGAACCCAAGGGAGTGGGATTCGAACCACTCAAGTTGGTCAGAAGGGAACCTGACCCCCTCATAGAGACCACACCCCCTTTCAAAATGGCGACCACGGCAGGACTCTGGTACACGGGGTGTGATGTGCAGAGTGCTGGTTTGGGGCAAAGAACCAAAACGGAAGAGAGGATTTCCTCCAATGTGTATAAGAAGGTCAATGTAACTAAGGAATGGGTGCTGAGTCTATTACGCGCTGAGTGTCCAGCTGACGCTGCAGCCCAGTGGACAGCAAGTAATGGTCACAAGGAAGCAGTGGAGAAGGCAATTTGGTTGGTCTGTCTACAGCGACAAGTCTAACTTCTAGATAGAATGAATGAAACATTACAGGCAGAGTTGTGGGAATGCGCAGAGAACTACCAGGAAAGGGCTATGTCAGAAGAAAGATTATCGGGAGAACTCCATAAGCTAAAACTGGAAAGGACACAAATAATGGAAAGGTTTAAAAACAGTCAGGACTATTTTCAATGTCAGGTTACCGAGGCCAAAAGTAATGAAAAGTCACTGAGGGAGGAAAGCACTCGCCTCACCCTACAAGTGAAAGAGCTCCAGGAAAGATTAAAAGATGTGCAGGCAGCGTATAAAGTAGCTAGCACTGATGGGTTTGAATCGGGAGACCACGGTCCCTGCCAGCAACAAATTAAAAGTTTAAACCTTGCTCTGTCCAAGGCAAAAGGCTTGGTGTGCCTAATAAGCCCGGGTATGCCCCAGGTAAACCTGGAAGAGAAGGAGGAAACTACCCGGTCACTACCTGTGGCACCGGTGACTACACCGGTTCAGCAGCAGGAGGTGGGGCGGACAGGGATAGTGAACCACCACCACCTGTAGCACCGAGTTTCAGCTCGGCTTGGCCACAGGGAGGAGAGGGAGGCAAGCCAGAACAGGGAGAGCCAGAACCAGGGCCAATGTGCCCAGTCCGGCAACAGAGGTTTGGCCCGCCCACCCTTAACGGGGGTCCAGGGCCCCTGGAAAGTCAGTTTGTGTTCCCCCACACTCCCCACCAGCTTAGGGCTATGATAAGCCACCTGGGAAAGCTAACTCCAAAGGGAGACCCCTCGGTTCACTTTGTGGAGGTGGAACAGGCAGGGGATATTAATGGGTGCGATGATGCAGAAATGGCAAAGGTGTTTCTCCTATCCCTAGACAGCAAACTGTACCAGTCCCTCTCTACTGAGAGCAAAAGGAGACGGAGAACACTTGCTGCCGTCCAAAAGGTCATTTTAGAAACTATGGGCTGCAATGACGGGAGTCCCTTCTCTAGAGTAGAGAAAACGGTGCAGCTCACAGGGGAAACCCCACAGGCTTTCACAGACCGACTGTGGCCTGTGTACAAAAGCGCCTGTAGTGGGGACATAGACAGAGATCACTTAAACCCGGACGAGTTAGCACACTGGCTCCGAAGCCTAGTTGCTAACAGTTTACCCAGAATAAGAACCAAGGCTGAGGCCTGGTTCGACCCCAGAGATCCCCAAGCCACAGAACAGGGAGTGCTCAGGCAACTGACCCTAGCTTACAGAAACAGCAGAGGGACAGAAGAGCACCCACAAAAGGGAAGGGTTCACGAAATCCGACTTATCCAAGATAAGAGGGAATGGTGCCACGAGGAGAGGCAACCCCTCCGATACAAAATGTACCTACTTCAGGTGCGGAAAGAGTGGGCACTGGAGACAGGATTGTAAAAATCCTTGGAAGAATAGCGCAGGAAAGAATTCTCCAGTCCCTGCCCAAAAGGCCGAGACAGATAAGCCAGTCCCTCCCCACTCGTTAGAGACTTATTTAACTGCGCTCCGAGCCATGTTAGATGGCCCTGGGAAGGTAGCCACTGCCACCGGTACCGAGATCCCATCTGCCCCTCCCAACCAAAACCGTGACTAGGACAGACACAGCCCGTCCACCTGTGTGCCCTCCAGTATGATGCGTGGGGGAGACCGACCGTACAGATGGAAGTGCAAAAGGTGAAAGGGACTTACCTGCTGGACACCGGTACCTCAAGCACCCTTGTCTATGCAGCTAACCCGGCCGCCTCACCTCTATCTAACGGGGTCCCCTACAGCTTGGTGGGTTTCACAGGCACTGAACAGGCTGGCTCATTCTCCGTTCCGCTCTCTATTCATTTAGGTACACTCCACACTAAGTGGACTTGTGACCTGATGAAGTGGGAGCAGGATGGGAGAGGGATCCTGGGGGCTGACTTCATTCTGGGCCACGGGATCCGAGTGGATTTAAGAAACCACTGTCTTTGGGGGTCAGTCTGTACGGGACAGGAGAGTGAGGTGATGGTTATCCCTGGAAAACAGGGAAAAGGGATGGTGTGCACCATGAAGCCAAAGGAGGGTTCCGACCTTGAATCACTGGTCAGTAACACCCCGATAGAATATCAAGAGTATGTGAGGAAAAACCTTGCAGCTTTTGCCACTCACAAACACGATTGTGGGAGAATAAACGGGGTCGAGGTTAGCATAGATGGGGACCCCATGACCCGACCACGGAAACAGTACAACTTCCCCAGGGAGGCAGAGGCAGACATGGAAACAGCCTTGGGTTCGCTGGTTAAACAGGGGGTATTGAGACCAATAGCTACCCATGTGAACTCTTAAGAAACCGGACAACTCCTGGAGAGCTATCGAGTACTCAACCATAACATCCCCGCCTGTGCACCCACTGTTGCTGCTGTTACCGACCTCATTGGAAGTATCCCAGCCTCCGCGACCACCTTCACGGTGCTGGATATTTCCAACGGGTTCTGGTCCATACCTTTAAGAAGAGAAGATCAGAACAAGTTTGCTTTTACCTTTAAAGGACAGCAATACACTTGGAACTGTCTCCCTCAGGGCTTCCACAACAGCCCCAGTATTTTCCATCAGTGTATGGCCAACTGTTTAAAGAGTTTCAGCAGACCCCAGCAGTTGGTGCAGTATGTAGATGACCTGCTCCTGTTCACCGATCAGGGGGAGGAGCATGGCCCACTGCTGGCTGAACTGCTGGAGCTGCTGAAAGAGGAGGGATTTAAAGTAAACCCCAAGAAGGCACAGATCGGCCTGAAGGAAGTAAAATTCCTGGGACTGGCTGTGCGCGCTGGGGAAAGAGCCATTGACAAAGCTGGAAGGGAAGCAGTGCAGAAGTTACCCGCCCCCAACACAGTAACAGGAGTAAGATCTTTTCTAGGGCTAACCGGGTACTGCAAAGATCTCACTGAGGATTATGCAGCCACCGCAGCCCCTCTGCTCCGACTCCTACACAGGGAGTGGAGTGGGAATGGGACAAAGGTTGCGAGGCAGCATTTATCCAACTCAAGAAAGACCTGCAGACCACGCCAGCTCTAGGGGCCATAGATGGGGGTAAGGAGTTTTTCCTGGAGGTAGTAGCCAGTGGGGACAGCCTGAGCGCAGTCCTGCTCCAAGAGTGGCACGGCCGGCTGAGACCAGTGGTCTACTCCTCCAGGATACTCACGGACGTGGAGAAGGGATACTCCAACTGTGAGCAGCACCTCCTAGCCACTCACTGGGCTGTGAAAAGATCACTGATCTTCACAGGGGGGTCCCCTATCACACTCCTTACCATACGCCCACCAAAATGCTCCTGGACGGGAGAATCTAGGACGGGACAGTGAGCAGTGCCCGCATTGCTCGCTGGACCCTGCTCCTCTCTCAAATGGACCTAAGGGTAAAGGGTCTCTGCGAGCCAATACTCACAGCCAACATGATTTATCCAGGGACAGCCCACCGGTGTTCCGTAGAAGGGGTATGGGAAATTAACATAGGCTTTCGGGCTGGGTTACACCCCACAGCCCGAGAGATCTATGTGGACGGTTCAAGCACGGTATCTGCGGGTGAACGACTCACAGGCTGCGGAGTTTATGACCCCGAGGCAGGTATTGCCCTGGCGATTAAACTCCCCAGTACTATGAGCGCCCAGCACGCTGAACTGTCTGCGGTGGTGTACATAGTCACACACCCCGAAGAATTCCCCACACCATACATGATTTGCTCGGACAGTATGTTCACATGCAATTCATGTACGGAGTACCTGGCTATCTGGTCCCACCGCGGATACACATCCGCAGACGGGAGGCCCCTGATAATTAAGCCCCTGCTGGAAAAGATCATGAAAGCCATAGGGGAGGAAGGTGAAGGCAAATTACACCACAGAACCCCGTAGTGAGGGAAACCAGCAGGCTGACATGTTGGCCAAGCAGGGGGCCCGCACGGGCAAGCTCTGGGATCCGTACAACCCAGGACCCATCGCAGCAGTCAGGGGCAGGATGGCCTTGTATTCTCTTACTAGAGTAATAAGCCTGTATTACTTTGACTGTAATAAAAACAAAGTTCTTTGCATCAAACCAGTGTCCTTTGCACTTTTGTCGCACCCCCCAAATAAATCCAGAGTACAGAACCCAAGGGAGGGGGAGTGATGCGAACCACTCAAGTTGGTCAGAAGGGAACCTGACCCCCCCACCCCCGGCCCTTAGAAGAGTGTGGGTAAGCCATTTAGGACCGAGATGCGGAGGAACTTCTTCAGCCAGAGAGTGGTGAACCTGTGGAATTCTCTACCACAGAAAGTTGTTGAGGCCAATTCACTAAATATATTCAAAAAGGAGTTAGATGAAGTCCTTACTACTAGGGGGATCAAGGGGTATGGCGAGAAAGCAGGAATGAGGTACTGAAGTTGAATGTTCAGCCATGAACTCATTGAATGGCGGTGCAGGCTCGAAGGGCCGAATAGAAACATAGAAACATAGAAAATAGGTGCAGGACTCCTGCACCTATTTTCTATGTTTCTATGTTTCTATGAATCTTTGGAATTCTCTATCCCAGAGGGCTGTAGATGCTGAGTCTCTGAGTATATTCAAGGCTGAGATCAATAGATTTTTGAACTCTACAGGAATCAAGGGATATGGAGATCGAGCGGGGAAGTACAGTTGAAGTCGATGATCAGCCATGATCTTATTGAATGGCGGAGCAGGCCCAAGGAGCCGTAGGGCCTGCTCCTGCTCCTATTTCTTATGTTCTTCTGTTCTTATCACCTGCCTGACTAGTGCCTTGTAGATGGTGGAGGATCTTGTGGAGGTAACTTTTGTGGTACTTCTCCAGCACTTTGAGGTGTCTGCTGTATATAGTCCACATATCTGAACCATGTAAGAGGGCGGGTATCACTACTCCCTGTAAACCATAAGCTTGGTGCCAGACTTGAGGTCCTGGTCTTCAAACATTCTCTTCCTCAGGTGAACGAAGGCTGCGCTGGCGCACTGGAGGTGGTGTTGGACCTTGCCGTTGATGTCTGCCCTTGCTGATAGTAGACTCCCGAGAAATGGAAAATGGTCCACATTGTCCAAGGCCGTGCCGTGGATTTTGATGACCAGGGGACAATGCTGTGAGGTGGGGTTAGGTTGGTGGAGGACCTTTGTCTTACGGATGTTTAGCAAAAGGCCCATGTTTTCATATGCCTCAGTGAAGGTGTTGACGATGGCTTGGAGTTCGGCCTCTGGGTGTGTGCAGATGCAAGTGTGATCCGCGTACTGTAGTTCGATGACAGAGGATGGGACGGTCTTGGATCTAGCCTGAAGGTGACGTAGGTTGAATTCCTTGATAAAGTGCAACATCCCCACCGACACCTGGGAGTCCCTGGCCCAAGACCGCCCCTAAGTGGAGGAAGTGCATCCGGGAGGGCACTGAGCACCTCGAGTCTCGTCGCCGAGAGCATGCAGAAACTAAACGCAGGCAGCGGAAGGAGCATGCGGCAAACCAGGCTCCCCATCCACCCTTTCCTTCAACGACTGTCTGCCCCACCTGTGACAGAGACTGTAATTCCCATATTGGACTGTTCAGTCACCTGAGAACTCACTTTTAGAGTGGAAGCAAGTCTTCCTTGATTTTGAGTGACTACCTATGATCCTATGATGATGAGATGGTGGAAAGGCTTTGGGGAGTCAGGAGGTGAGACACTCGCCGGAACACCCAACCTCTGACCTGCTCTTGTTACCACGGTATTTATGTGACTGGTCCAGTTAAGTTTCTGGTCAATGGTGACCCTGAGAATGTTGATGGTGGGGGATTCGGCGATGGTAATGACATTGAATGCCAAGGGGCAGTGGTTAAACTCTCGCTTGTTGGAGATAGTCATTGCCTGGCACTTGTGTGGCACAAATGTTACTTGCCACTTATCAGCCCAAGCCTGAATGTTGTCCAGGTCTTGCTGTATGCGGGCACGGACTGCTCCATTATCTGTCTCTCAATTCCCTGCCGCAGAGAGTTGTTGATGCCAGTTTATTGAATATATTCAAGAGGGAATTAGATATGGCCCTTATGGCTAAAGGGAACAAGGGGTCTGGAGAGAAAGCAGAAAAGGGGCACTGAGGTGAATGATCAGCCATGATCTTATTGAATGGTGGTGCAGGCTCGAAGGCCTACTGCTGCACCTATGTTCTATGTTTCTATGTTTCTATGAAAAGGATTTCACTCCTTGAAGGTGCAACTCGTTGTCGACCACAACCAGATAATTATGGCCAAATTTCCGGGCAACATCCATGCTGCTCACATCCTGCGTGAGAGCACTGTATCTGACTTGTTTAACAATCAGCCACAAGGTCAGTGCTGGGTGCTTGGCGACAAAGGATATGGCCTCGTCACCTGGCTGATGACCCCCCTGCGTGACACCCACACCGAAGCCGAGAAGCAATACAATGAGAGCCACAGAGCCACACGCAATGTGGTCCAGAAAACCACTGGTGTGCTTATGCAGCGCTTTAGATGCCATGGGGAAGTCATAACGGGGAACAAAGAAATGGCAGACCAGTTGAACAAGTACTTTGGTTCGGTATTCACTAAGGAGGACACAAACAACCTTCCGGATATAAAAGGGTCGAGTAAGAAGGAGGAACTGAGGGAAATCCTTATTAGTCGGGAAATTGTGTTGGGGAAATTGATGGGATTGAAGGCCAATAAATCCCCAGGGCCTGATGGACTGCATCCCAGAGTACTTAAGGAGGTGGCCTTGGAAATAGCGGATGCATTTTCCAACATTCCATAGACTCTGGATCAGTTCCTATGGAGTGGAGGGTAGCCAATGTAACCCCACTTTTTAAGAAAGGAGGGAGAGAGAAAACAGGGAATTATAGACCGGTCAGCCTGACATCGGTAGTGGGTAAAATGATGGAATCAATTATTAAGGATGCCATAGCAGCGCATTTGGAAAGAGGTGACATGATAGGTCCAAGTCAGCATGGATTTGAGAAAGGGAAATCATGCTTGACAAATCTTCTGGAATTTTTTGAGGATGTTTCCAGTAGAGTGGACAAGGGAGAACCAGTTGATGTGGTGTATTTGGACTTTCAGAAGGCTTTTGACAAGGTCCCACACAAGAGATTAATGTGCAAAGTTAAAGCACATGGGATTGGGGGTAGTGTGCTGACGTGGATTGAGAATTGGTTGGCAGACAGGAAGTAGGAGTAAATGGGTACTTTTCAGAATGGCAGGCAGTGACTAGTGGGATACCGCAAGGTTCTGTGGTGGGGCCCCAGCTGTTTACACTATACATTAATGATTTAGACGAGGGGATTAAATGTAGTATCTCCAAATTTGCGGATGACACTAAGTTGGGTGGCAGTGAGAGCTGCGAGGAGGATGCTATGAGGCTGCAGAGTGACTTGGATAGGTTAGGTGAATGGGCAAATGCATGGCAGATGAAGTTTAATGTGGATAAATGTGAGGTTATCCACTTTGGTGGTAAAAACAGAGAGACAGACTATTATCTGAATGGTGACAGATTAGGAAAAGGGGAGGTGCAACGAGACCTGGATGTCATGGTACATCAGTCATTGAAGGTTGGCATGCAGGTACAGCAGGCAGTTAAGAAAGCAAATGGTATGTTGGCCTTCATAGCGAGGGGATTTGAGTACAGGGGCAGGGAGGTGTTACTACAGTTGTACAGGGCCTTGGTGAGACCACACCTGGAGTATTGTGTACAGTTTTGATCTCCTAACTTGAGGAAGGACATTCTTGCTATTGAGGGAGTGCAACGAAGGTTCACCAGACTGATTCCCGGGATGGCGGGACTGACATATCAAGAAAGACTGGATCAACTGGGCTTGTATTCACTGGAGTTCAGAAGAATGAGAGGGGACCTCATAGAAACGTTTAAAATTCTGACGGGGTTAGACAGGTTCGATGCAGGAAGAATGTTCCCAATGTTGAGGAAGTCCAGAACCAGGGGTCACAGTCTAAGGATAAGGGGTACACCATTTAGGACCAAGATGAGGAGAAACTTCTTCACCCAGAGAGTGTGGAATTCTCTACCACAGAAAGTTGTTGAGGCCAATTCACTAAATATATTCAAAAAGGAGTTAGATGTAGTCCTTACTACTAGGGGAATCAAGGGGTATGGCGAAAAAGCAGGAATGGGGTACTGAAGATGCATGTTCAGCCATGAACTCATTGAATGGCGGTGCAGGCTCGAAGGGCCGAATGGCCTACTCCTGCACCTATTTTCTATGCTTCTATGTTTCGATGTTTCTACTCAGGAGGTGAGCTCCAATACCATCCTGAGCAGGTAGCTCAATTCGTGATGGTGTGCTCCATGCTGCACAATCTGGCTATCAGGAGGGGGCAAGAATTGCCAGAGGGGACTGACGGTCCACCTCAGGCGAGAGAAGAAGAGGAGGACGAGGAGGTGGACGCTGACCTAGGGCCAGGCAATCAGGCTGATTATGCAACTATGCCCACGCCCCCCCTCCAGACCGCAGGAAAGGGCCCGTGGTGGCTACATAGCTGCAAGACTCTTACGTCAGCAGCTCATAAATGAGTGCTTTGCCTGAAAGAACGTTGCTGTTATTTACAAAGCTGCAACACTGCTGTGTGTGCAGCTCAGACATCAATGGTGGGCATCACCTTGGTGCCAGTTAAAGTTTAAGTTGATTCAAGTTAAGTTTAATTTTACCCTTTCATGTTAAGGAATCAACAGTGTGTAATGGTGCAGCTATCTGAGACAATGCGCAACAAGGTTATGTGAAATAAAAAACATTTAATCTGACCATTTATGTGAAATCATAAGTATAACTGGCAAAAACACCCCATCCCCACCCCACTCCACAACACATTTATAACATTGACGTCAATCAAATGGTCAACATTTCCAGCAACACAGAACACAAATGCAAACCAACAGGGTGGCCCCTCTCCCTCCGTACCCCAGACCTTACAATAAATTTGATACACCAAGATGGGAATATTACAAAGCCATCATATGCGGACATACACCTCACTTTCCTTCCCTCCGCGCGCCCCCCCCCCCTCTTCTCCCCACCTCTAACCCTTTTCCTCCTGACTCCATGCCGTCTGGCCAAGGAGCTCCTCAGGCGTTGCGTCATTGGGGGGGGATGAAGACAGACCCGGTGGTTGCACGGATACAGGAGGGGAGGGTCCTGAGATGGGAACCTTCTCCGAGCCAGAAGCAAGATGATCCTCCTGGCTCGCATGTGTCGTTGGCAATGGGGGTTGCGGCACCTTGGGGTGCAGTGCTGCACTCCGGGACCACCGGGAGGCCTCTGGCACCAGTGTTCCTGGCTATCACCCCCAGGCCATCCACGGCACGTACTCCGTCATGGTGCACCATCGCGATCAAAATCATCACAGACATCACATTTCATGACCAACAGCACATTCTGCATTGCAATGATTCTCATGAGGCCAGCATTATTTAGAGAACACTTTTAGCCATCATCTCTCATATATTATTGTTCAGATATGAGTGGGTGTGGCGCCTATTGACTTTACATCACGCAATGGTGTATACTTTACTCACATGGCATCATTTCAGTTTCTGCAGCTGCTTGCGTGGCCGACCGGCAGTGGGTCCCCACTAGTGCCAGCACCTGCTCCTCGATGTCGATGATGACTGGTGGAATCCCCCCCACCCCACCCCCCACCCCCACCCCCACCCGTTCGCCTCTGCTCAGCCTATTCTTTGAAATCTTCTTCTGTAAAAGGTAACAACAGGACGACATGGCATGAGAGCATTGCGTGATATCATTGCTAGTGCTGTCACAGAGACTGATACAACACATAAGCGACAGATGTAATCATGATTATTATGATAATTATCATTCTTAACCTAAAGAGGTACACCGTGAACGTAGGCTTGGAGTACAACATTCCCGGTAAAAGTGAAAGACCTCACATTTGATTTTAATCGCTTGCAAATCAAATTATATAAATATATAAGTACATGTAAAGAAATGTAATACTTACTCTTGCGGATCCGACAAGGTCATTCCATCGCTTGCGGCACTGGTTGCCCTCACCCACCTCGTTGGTTGCCGATGAGACTACCTCAGCTATGTCGGCCCATATCTTCTGGTAGACCTTTGGGGTGGGCTTCCCACGCCCTCCCTGTGTCAATTCACCCCAGCGTGACGCGACCTCCTGCATAAGGGAGGCATTTGCCTCAGCCGAGAATCTCTTCGCTCTCTTTCGTCCTCCCAATTGTTCCTCTCCCAGCTCATTGCTCTCGCCAGCATCAGACTCCACACTGTGCTGTGTCGCCTCCTCCATTCCCTCCATTGTAGGCACCAAATTAGCGAAAATATCTCGCTGGAAACAGCTAAATTTTTGCTCACAATTAAGGTCGAAATTCTCCCTTTCACCTCCCAAAACAGCCAAACAAGTACCCACACCATACCCACACACACCTTCACTCCCTCTCTGCTCCCCCTCTCTCTCTGTCTCTTCTTATGTGCATGTAATGGTGACCTCTGACCTCCTGAAACGCAGGAAACTAGTGTTGCCATGCCGTTGCTAAGGACGGTGATACTTTAAGGCAGAAGGTCAGGGAAATTTAATGCTAACGCCCATTTCAGATCGCTCGCGGTAACGCCCATTTAAAAAAATGCAAAGAAAGGGTTTTGACTCTGGGCGATAATCCGGCGATCTGAAAACCCATATTTACCGCCCACGCTGGAAATAACGCCCATTTTTGGCCAATTTGCATAAAAGCAGAAAGTCTAGCCCTATGTCTCCTAATTTTAGTTTCCCTTATGAGTGGAAATATCCTCTCTGCATCCACCTTGTCGAGCCCCTTCATTATCTTATAAGTTTCAATAAGATCACCTCTCGTTCTTCTGAACTCCAGTGTGTATAGGCTAAACCTATCCTCATAAGTCAAACCCCTCATCTCCAGAATCAACCTAGTGAACTTTCTCTGAACTGCCTCCAATGTAAATATATCCTTCTTTAAATACGGAGACCAAAACTGTACACAAAACTCCAGGTGTGGCCTCACCAATACCCTGTGCAGTTGTAGCAGGACTTCTTTGCTTTTATACTCCATCCCCCTTGCAATAAAGGCCAGGATTCCATTTGCCTTCCTGATTACTTGCTGTACCTGCAGACTAACTTTTTTGTGTTTTATGCACAAGGACCCCCAGGTCTCTCTGTACTGCAGCACTTTGCAATTTTTCTCCATTTAAATTATAATTTGCTTTTCTATTATTTCTGCCAATGTGAGGATAACCTCACATTTTTCTACATTATACTCCATCTGCCAAATTTTTGCCCACTCATTCAGCCTGTCTATATCCCTTTGCAGATTTTTTTGTGTCCTCCTCACAATTTGCTCTTCCGCCCATCTTTGTATCATCACCAAACTTGGCTACGTTACACTCGGTCCCTTCATCCAAGTCATTAATATAGATTGTAAATAGTTGGGGCCCCAGCACTGATCCCTGTGGCACCCCTCTAGTGACTGTTTGCCAACTGAAAAATGACCCATTTATCCCGATCCTCTGTTTTCTGTTAGTTAGCCAATCCTTTATCAATCTTTGAACAATCTGCTCCAATATTTCTTTATGTGGCTCAGTGTTTGATAATACTCATGTGAAACGCCTTGGGATGTTTTACTACATTAAAGGCCGCTATATAAATGCAAGTTGTTGTGTCTGTCCATCGCTTCATGTGGACATCTCTGTCCGCCTCTTTCCGTTTCTCTCTCTCTGTCTATCTGACTGTCTGTCTCTCTGTCTGTCTGACTAGCTGTCTCTCTGTCTATTTGACTGTCTCTCTCACTCTCTGTCTCACCGTCTCGCTCTCTCTGTCTGTCTGTCTGACTGTTTGTCAGTTCAGTCTCCCTGCCTCTTTGCTTCATTCCTTTTCTCTCCCCAGAGACCGGGAATACTGTACCCAGGAATGGTGTAGCTGTAAATGGTGTATTCAGGAATGGTGTATCTGGGAATGGTGTATCCGGGAACACTGTATCCAGGAATGGTGTATGCAGGAATACTGTATTTGGGAATGGTGTATCTGGGAATGGTGTATGCGGGATTTCCAGTATCCCTCCTCCGTCAATGCGCTGACTCTGTGTTGTCCTTGATTCTGGCCCTGAGCTGTTGTAACTCACTGTGTGTGTAACTTCCCGTCACCACAGTGTGAGTCACTGAGTGCTACCGAGCACAGCGTCCTCAGTGTGGGACCTCTCTATTTACTGAAACTCCTTCAGTGTCTTAACTGCTTAATCTGTCAAATACGATCCAAAAACCATAATACGCTGTGAGGTGCTGGCAGACACGCTGTCCATTTCCCTCAGGGGGCCCGCTTGTTGCGCTGAAGCCCACTTACATCCTGTCGAAATGTCTGGGAACTGGACACACAAGACGTCTTTCGGATGAGACTATAAACCGAGGCCCTGTCTGCTCTCTCAGGTGGACGTAAAAGATCCCACAGCCACTATTTCGAAGAAGAGCAGGGGAGCCCTGGCCAATATTTATCCCTCAATCAGGATAAATTGATTACCTGGTCATTATCACATTGCTGTTTATGGGAGCTTGCTGTGCGCAAATTGGCTGCCGCGTTTCTCACATTACAACAGTGACTACACTTCAAACAGTGCTTCATTGGCTGTAAAGCGCTTTGGGACATCCCGAGGTCATGAAATAGTGGTGGTTATGTTACTAAATTACGAATAGTGTAGTGGTGGTGGTTACTTAACTACTAATAGTGTAGTGGTGGTTATGTTACTAAACTATTACTAGTTTTGTGGTGATGGTTACTAAACTACTAATAGTGTAATGTGGTAGTTACTAAACTATTACTAGTTTTGTGGTGATGGTTACTAAACTACTTATAGTGTAGTATGGTAGTTACTAAACTAACAATCTACTAATAGTGTAGTGTGGTGGTTACTAAACTACTAATAGTGTAGTGGTAGTGGTTACAAAACTATTACTAGTTTTGTGGTGGTGGTTACTAAACTACTAACAGTGTAGTGGTAGTGGTTACAAAACTATTACTAGTTTTGTGGTGGTGGTTACTAAACTACTAATAGTGTAGTGTGGTAGTTACTAAACTACTAATAGTGCAGTGTGGTGGTTACAAAACTATTACTAGTTTTGTGGTGGTGGTTACTAAACTACTAATAGTGTACTGTGGTAGTTACTAAACTACTAATAGTGCAGTGTGGTGGTTACAAAACTATTACTAGTTTTGTGGTGGTGGTTACTAAACTACTAATACAGAGGCCTGGACTAGAAATCCAGCAAAACGTTAGTGCAAATTCTCCCCCACAGCAGTTTGAAAATCTGAATTCAGTTTTTAAAAATCGGTCTCAGTAAAAGTGATCGAGAAGTTGTCGGATTGTCGGAAAAACCCTTCTGGTTCACTAATGCCCTTCAGGGAAGGAAATCTGCCGTACTTACCCGGTCTGGGCCTATATGTGACTCCGGACCCACACTTCCTTAATTAACTCTTACATAGAAACATAGACAGAGAAAATAGGTGCAGGAGTGGGCCATTTGGCCCTTCTAGCCTGCACCGCCATTCAATGAGTTCATGGCTGAACATGCAACTTCAGTACCCCATTCCTGCTTTCTCACCATACCCCTTGATTCCCCTAGTAGTAAGGACTTCATCTAACTCCTTTTTGAATATATTTAGTGAATTGGCCTCAACAACTTTCTGTGGTAGAGAATTCCACAGGTTCACCACTCTCTGGGTGAAGAAGTTTCTCCTCATCTCAGTCCTAAATGGCTTACCCCTTATCCTTAGACTGTGTCCCCTGGTTCTGGACCTCCCCAACATTTGGAACATTCTTACTGCATCTAACCTGTCTAACCCCGTCAGAATTTTAAACGTTTCTATGAGGTCCCCTCTCATTCTTCTGAACTCCAGTGAATACAAACCCAGTTGATCCAGTCTTTCTTGATAGGTCAGTCCCGCCATCCCGGGAATCAGTCTGGTGAACCTTCGCTGCACTCCCTCAATAGCAAGAATGTCCTTCCTCAGGTTAGGAGACCAAAACTGTACACAATACTCCAGGTGTGGCCTCACCAATGCCCTGTACAACTGTAGCAACACCTCCCTGCCCCTGTACTCAAATCCCCTTGCTTTGAAGGCCAACATGCCATTTGCTTTCTTAACCGCCTGCTGTACCTGCATGCCAACCTTCAATGACTGATCTACCATGACACCCAGGTCTCGTTGCACCTCCCCTTTCCCGAATCTGTCACTATTCAGATAATAGTCTGTCTCTCTGTTTTTACCACCAAAGTGGATAACCTTACATTTATCCACATTATACTTCATCTGCCATGCATTTGCCCACTCACCTAACCTATCCAAGTCCCTCTGCAGCCTCATAGCATCCTCCTCGCAGCTCACACTGCCACCCAACTTAGTGTCATCCGCAAATTTGGAGATACTACATTTAATCCCCTCATTTAAATCATTAATGTACAGTGTAAACAGCTGGGGCCCCAGCACAGAACCTTGCGGTATCCCACTAGTCACTGCCTGCCATTCTGAAAAGTCCCCATTTACTCCTAATCTTTGCTTCCTGTCTGACAACCAGTTCTCAATCCATGTCAGCACACTACCCACAATCCCATGTGCTTTAACTTTTCACATTAATCTCTTGTGTGGGACCTTGTCGAAAGCCTTCTGAAAGTCCAAATATACCACATCAACTGGTTCTCCCTTGTCCACTCGACTGGAAACATCCTCAAAAAATTCCAGAAGATTTGTCAAGCATGATTTACCTTTCTCAAATCCATGCTGACTTGGACCTATCATGTTACCTCTTTCCAAATGCATTGCTATGACATCCTTAATAATTGATTCCATCATTTTACCCACTACCGATGTCAGGCTGACCGGTCTATAATTCCCTGTTTTCTCTCTCCCTCCTTTTTTAAAAAGTGGGGTTACATTGGCTACCCTCCACTCCATAGAACCGATCCAGAGTCAATGGAATGTTGGAAAATGACTGTCAATGCATCCACTATTTCCAAGGCCACCTCCTTAAGTACTCTGGGATGCAGTCCATCAGGCCCTGGGGATTTATCGGCCTTCAATCCATCAATTTACTCAACACAATTTCCCGACTAATAAGGATTTCCCTCAGTTCCTCCTTCTTACTCGACCCTCTGACCCCTTTTATATCCGGAAGGTTGTTTGTGTCCTTCTTAGTGAATACCGAACCAAAGTACTTGTTCAATTGGTCCGCCATTTCTTTGTTCCCCGTTATGACTTCCCCTGATTCTGACCTACGTTTGTCTTTACTAACCTTTTTCTCTTTACATATCTATAGAAACTTTTGCAATCCGTCTTAATGTTCCCTGCAAGCTTCTTCTCGTACTCCATTTTCCCTGCCCTAATCAAACCCTTTGTCCTCCTCTGCTGAGTTCTAAATTTCTCCTAGTCCCCGGGTTCACTGCTATTTCTGGCCAATCTGTATGCCACTTCCTTGGCTTTAATACTATCCCTGATTTCCCTTGATAGCCACGGTTGAGCCACCTTCCCTTTTTTATTTTTACGCCAGACAGGAATGTACAATTGTTGTAGTTCATCCATGCGGTCTCTAAATGTCTGCTATTGCCCATCCACAGTCAACCCCTTAAGTATCATTCGCCAATCTATCCTAGCCAATTCATGCCTCATACCTTCAAAGTTAGCCTTCTTTAAGTTCTGGACCATGGGCTCTGAATTAACTGTTTCATTCTTCATCCTAATGCAGAATTCCACCATATTATGGTCACTCTTCCTCAAGGGGCCTCGCACAACGAGATTGCTAATTAATCCTCTCTCATTACACAACACCCAGTCTAAGATGGCCTCCCCCCTAGTTGGTTCCTCGACATATTGGTCTAGAAAACCATCCCTTATGCACTCCAGGAAATCCTCCTCCACCGTATTGCTTCCAGTTTGGTTAGCCCAATCTATGTGTATATTAAAGTCACCCATTATAACTGCTGCACCTTTATTGCATGCACCCCTAATTTCCTGTTTGATGCCCTCCCCAACATCACTACTACTGTTTGGAGGTCTGTACACTAACGTTTTTTGCCCTTTGGTGTTCTGCAGCTCTACCCATATAGATTCCACATCATCCAAGCTAATGTCCTTCCTAACTATTGCATTAATCTCCTCCTTAACTAGCAATGCTACCCCACCTCCTTTTCCTTTTATTCTATCCTTCCTGAATGTTGAATACCCCTGGATGTTGAGTTCCCAGCCCTGATCATCCTGGAGCCAATCACATCATATTTGTTAACATCTATTTGCACAGTTAATTCATCCACCTTATTACGGATACTCCTTGCATTAAGACACAAAGCCTTCAGGCTTGTTTTTTTAACACCCTTTGTCCTTTTAGAATTTTGCTGTACAGTGGCCCTTTTTGTTCTTTGCCTTGGGTTTCTCTGCCCTCCACTTTTCTTCATCTCCTTTCTGTCTTTTGCTTTTGTCTCCTTTTTGTTTCCCTCTGTCTCCCTGCATTGGTTCCCATCCCCCTGCCATATTAGTTTAACTTCTTCCTAACAGCACTAGCAAACACTCCCCCGAGGACATTGGTTCCGGTCCTGCCCAGGTGCAGACCGTCCGGTTTGTACTGGTCCCACCTCCCCCAGAACCGGTTCGAATGCCCCAGGAATTTGAATCTCTCCCTGCTGCACCACTGCTCAAGCCTAGCGAGCCACAGTGGTCGCTGAGGCGTGAGTCCGGGGATCAGCAGTGGCCTACAAAAGGCCGCGAGAGGCAGCGGGAGTTCGTGGTCGCTGAGGCGTGAGTCCGTGAGTTCGGTGAGAGGCCTATAAAGGCGTGCTTGTGCAGCTACAGGTAGAGGGGAAAAAAGAAGTAGAAAGAAATAGAAAGGTGACGTCACAGCAAAGGGGGTAAGTGATTGGCTAGTGATTGGTGAGTAGTTTTACTTTTTTCTCTTCTATAACAGTGAGTAACTTTAGCATTGTTGTTGCCAATTTAAGTATATCTAAGGGTTAAGTCATGGCAGGAGAGCTCGGTCACGTGTTATGCTCCTCCTGTACCATGTGGGAACTCGGGGACACTTCCGGTGTCCCTGCCGACTACGTGTGCGGGAAGTGTATCCACCTCGAGCTCCTGACGGTCCGCGTTGCGGAATTGGAGCTGAGGGTGGATTCACTCTGGAGCATCCACGATGCTGAGAATGACGTGAGTAGCACGTGTAGTGAGTTGGTCTTACCGCAGGTGAAGGGTCCACAGCCAGCTAGGGAATGGAAGACCAGCAGGAAGAGCAGTGCAAGGAAGGTAGTGCAGGGGTCCCCTGTGGTCATCCCCCTGCAAAACAGATACACTGCTCTGGGTACTGTTGAGGGGGATGACTCATCAGGGGAGGGCAGCAGCAGCCAAGTTCATGGCACCATGGCTGGCTCTGCTGCACAGGAGGGCAGGAAAAAGAGTGGGAGAGCAATAGTGATAGGGGATTCGATTGTAAGAAGAATAGATAGGCGTTTCTGCGGCCGCAACCGAGACTCCAGGATGGTATGTTGCCTCCCTGGTGCAAGGGTCAAGGGTGTCTCGGAGCGGGTGCAGGACATTCTGAAAAGGGAGGGTGAACAGCCAGTTGTCGTGGTGCACATTGGTACCAACGATATAGGTAAAAAAAAGGGATGAGGTCCGACGAGACGAATTTAAGGAGTAAGGAGCTAAATTAAAACGTAGGACCTCAAAAGTAGTAATCTCGGGATTGCTACCAGTGCCACGTGCTAGTCAGAGTAGGAATCGCAGGATAGCTTAGATGAATACGTGGCTTGAGCAGTGGTGCAGCAGGGAGGGATTCAAATTCCTGAGGCATTGGAACCGGTTCTGGGGGAGGTGGGACCAGTACAAACCAGACAGTCTGCACCTGGGCAGGACCGGAACCAATGTTCTAGGGGGAGTGTTTGCTAGTGCTGTTGGGGAGGAGTTAAACTAATATGGCAGGGGGATGGGAACCAATGCAGGGAGACAGAGGGAAACAAAAAGGAGACAAAAGCAAAAGACAGAAAGGAGATGAGTAAAAGTGGAGGGCAGAGAAACCCAAGGCAAAAAACAAAAAAGACCACTGAATATAAAGGGGCTGCAGGAGGGGTCAAAACTAAAAATCATGGTTTAAAAACTAGGATTAAAACATTCTACCTAAACGCACGCAGCATTCGAAATAAAGTAAATGAGTTGACGGCACAAATCATTACAAATGGGTATGATTTGGTGGCCATTACAGAAACATGGTTGCAGGGTGGCCAAGACTGGGAATTAAACATACAGGGGTAACTGACAATTCGGAAGGATAGACAAGAAGGGAAAGGAGGTGGGGTAGCTCTGTTAATAAAGGATGATATCAGGGCAGTTGTGAGAGGCAACATTGGCTCTAATGAACAAAATGTTGAATCTTTGTGGGTGGAGATTAGAGATAGTAAGGGGAAAAAATCACTTATGGGCGCAGTTTATAGGCCCCCAAATAATAACTTCACGGTGGGGCAGGCAATAATCAAGGGAATAATGGAGGCATGTGAAAAAGGAACAGCAGTAGTCATGGGGGATTTTAACCTACATATCGATTGGTCAAATCAAATCGCACGGGGTAGCCTGGAGGAGGTATTCATAGAATGCATACGGGATTGTTTCTTAGAACAGTATGTTACAGAACCTACAAGGGAGCAAGCTATCTTAGATCTGGTCCTGTGTAATGAGACAGGAATGATAAACGATCTCTTCGTAAAAGATCCTCTCGGAATGAGTGATCACAGTATGGTTGAATTTGTAATACAGATTCAGGGTGAGGAAGTTGTGTCAGAAACGAGCGTACTATGTTTAAACAAAGGGGACTACAGTGGGATGAGGGCAGAGTTGGCTAAAGTAGACTGGAAACACAGACTAAACAGTGACACAATTGAGGAACAGTGGAGGACTTTTAAGGAGCTCTTTCATAGTGCGCAACAAAAATATATTCCAGTGAAAAAGAAGGGCGGTAAGAGAAGGGATAACCAGCCGTAGATAACCAAGGAAATATAGGAGAGCATCAAATTAAAGACCGATGCGTATAAGGTGGCCAAGGTTAGTGGGAAACTAGAAGATTGGGAAAATTTTAAATAACAGCAAAGAATGACTAAAAAAGCAATAAAGAAAGGAAAGATAGATTACGGAGGTAAACTTGCACAAAACATAAAAACAGATAGTAAAAGCTTTTACCGATATAGAAAACGGAAAAGAGTGACTAAAGTAAATGTTGGTCCCTTAGAAGATGAGAAGGGGGATTTAATAATGGGAAATGTGGAAATGGCTGAGACCTTAAACAATTATTTTGCTTCGGTCTTCACAGTGAAAGACACAAAAACCATGCGAAAAATTGCTGGTCACAGGAATGTGGGAAGGGAGGACCTTGAGACAATCACTATCACTAGGGGGGTAGTGCTGGACAGGCTAATGGAACTCAAGGTAACAAGTCCCCTGGTCCTGATGAAATGCATCCCAAGGTATTAAAAGAGATGGCGGAAGTTATAGCAGATGCATTCGTTATAATCTACCAAAATTCTCTGGACTCTGGGGAGGTACCAGCGGATTGGAAAGCAGCTAATGTAACGCCTCTGTTTAAAAAAGGGGGCAGACAAAGGGCAGGTAACTATAGGCCAGTTAGTTTAACATCTGTAGTGGGGAAAATGCTTGAAACTATCATTCAGGAAGAAATAGCGGGACATCTCGATAGGAATAGTGCAATCAAGCAGACGCAACATGGATTCATGAAAGGGAAATCACGTTTAACTAATTTACTGGAATTCTTTGAGGATATAACGAGCATGGTGGATAGAGGTGTACCGATGGATGTGGTGTATTTAGATTTCCAAAAGGCATTCGATAACATGCCACACAAAAGGTTACTGCAGAAGATAGAGGTACGCGGAGTCAGAGGAAATGTATTAGCATGGATAGAGAATTGGCTGGCGAACAGAAAGCAGAGAGTCGGGATAAATGGGTCATTTTTGGGTTGGAAATCGGTGGTTAGTGGTGTGCCACAAGGATCGGTGCTGGGACCACAACTGATTACAATATACATAGATGACCTGGAAGAGGGGACAGAGTGTAGTGTAACAAAATTTGCAGATGACACAAAGATTAGTGGGAAAGCGGGTTGTGTAGAGGACACAGAGAGGCTGCAAAGAGATTTGGATAGGTTAAGCGAACGGACTAAGGTTTGGCTTGTGAATACAATGTCGGAAAGTGTGAGGTCATCCACCTTGGGGAAAAAAAACAGTAAAAGGGAATATTATTTGAATGGGGAGAAATTACAACATGCTGCAGTGCAGAGGGACCTGGGGTTCCTTGTGCATGAATCCCAAAAAGTTAGTTTGCAGGTGCAGCAGGTAATCAGGAAGGCGAATGGAATGTTGGCCTTCATTGCGAGAGAGATGGAGTACAAAAGCAGGGAGGTCCTGCTGCAAATGTGTAGGGTATTGGTGAGGCCGCACTGGGAGTACTGCGTGCAGTTTTGGTCACCTTACTTAAGGAAGGATATACTGGCTTTGGAGGGGGTACAGAGACGATTCACTAGGCTGATTCCGGAGATGAGAGGTTACCTTATGATGATAGATTGAGTAGACTGGGTCTTTACTCGTTGGCGTTCAGAAGGATGAGGGGTGATCTTATAGAAACATTTAAAATAATGAAATGGATAGACAAGATCGAGGCAGAGAGGTTGTTTCCACTGGTCGGGGAGACTAGAACTAGGGGGCACAGCCTCAAAATATGGGGGAGCCAATTTAAAACCGAGTTGAGAAGGAATTTCTTCTCCCAGAGGGTTGTGAATCTGTGGAATTCTCTGCCCAAGGAAGCAGTTGAGGCTAGCTCATTGAATGTATTCAAGTTAAAGATAGATAGATTTTTAACCAATAAGGGAATTAAGGGTTACGGGGAGCGGGCGGGTAAGTGGAGCTGAGTCCACGGCCAGATCAGCCATGATCTTGTTGAGTGGCGGAGCAGGCTCGAGGGGCTAGATGGCCTACTCCTGTTCCTAATTCTTATGTTCACTCAGTTTTGTCAAACTTTAAACCAGCGGCTCAAGCAGGCGGCTCACCACCACCATCCCGAGGGCAATTAGGAACGGGCAATAAATGCTGGCCTTGCCTGCGATGCCCACATCCCGAGAACGAATGAGGAAATTATATAAATGCAAGCTCTTTTGTTACTGAGTGACGGAATCCTTGAAGTGTAAACCGTACACACAGATTTAATATAACACCGAGCTGGAGCGGGTGCTTCAATCCTGCTCCTTTCCCACCCCATTTTCCCAAACCTCCCCTCCCTCAGTCTTCCCATCCGCCAACAATCTGTCGGCTCTTCAAACCACGCTCTGCGTCGTCCGACCGCTGTTTCTGCTAATGCCGACTCCCAGGGTTCCGTCATCGTCGCTGAGTCAAAATTCTGGAACTCCCTCCCTATCATCATCATAGACAGTCCCTCAGAATCGAGGAAGACTCTTAAAAAGAGTCCTTAGGTGACTGAACAGTCCAATACGAGAACCACAGTCCCTGTCACAGGTGGGACAGACAGTGGTTGAGGGAAGGGGAGGGTGGGACAGGTTTGCCGCACGCTCCTTCCGCTGCCTGCGCTTGGTTTCTGCATGCTCTCGGCGACGAGACTCGAGGTGCTCAGCGCCCTCCCGGATGCACTTCCTCCACTTAGGGTGGTCTTTGGTCGGGACTCCCAGGTGTCGGTGGGGATGTTGCACTTTATCAGGGAGGCTTTGACGGTGTCCTTGTAACGTTTCCTCTGCCCACCTTTGGCTCGTTTGCCGTGAAGGAGTTCCGAGTAGAGCGCTTGCTTTGGGAGTCTCGTGTCTGGCATGCGGACAATGTGGCCTGCCCAGCGGAGCTGATCGAGTGTGGTCAGTGCTTCAATGCTGGGGATGTTGACCTGGTCGAGGACGCTAACGTTGGTGCGCCTGTCCTCCCAGGGGATTTGCAGGATCTTGCGGAGGCACCATTGGTGGCATTTCTCCAGCGACTTGAGGTGTCTGCTTTACATGTCTCTGAGCCATACAGGAGGGCGGGTATTACTACAGCCCTTCCTAACTAATTTCTCCCTCCCTAACAGCACTGTGGGAGTACCTTCACCACACGGACTGCAGCGGTTCAAGAAGGCGGCTCACCACCACCTTCTCAAGGGAAATTACTGATGGGCAATAAATGCCGGCCTTGCCAGCGACGCCTACAACCCAGGAACAAATAAAAAAAGATTGGCGCCTTCAAAATAGTAAAACATCCCAAGCCACTTCACAGGAGGGGAACCAGACAAGAATTTGACACCAAACCACGTCAAGAGATGTTATGGCAGGTGTGAGGTAGGTTTGAAGGATAGAGAAGGATAGTGAGGTAGAGGGGTGGAGAGGATTAGGGAGGGAGTTCCAGAGTTTGGAGCCCAGGCAGCTGAAGGCATGGCCGCCGATGGTGGAGCGATTATAATCAGGGATGCGGAAATCAGACATTAATCGTGCTCTGATGCACTCTGTCGACACAGCATTGATTCCATTTGCTGAAGCGCTAAGCAGCACACATGCTGCTCTGTAGGGACGAACAATTTCTTGGCACGCTCAGGGATTGTTAATTCTGCATTTAAGTTCCCGGCTAATGAAGGACCGATGAGGGGAAATATGCATTGATGGCATTAAGTGCTTCCCATTAAATGATCTTATGATTTGTAATCCATCTTTACCTATCTTGGGCCAGCTCCTGAGGAACACTTAGTCGCTGAAACTGCACTGAAGTCGAAGGGTGAGATTATGAAGAGAGATTGCACGAAATGGGCTTGTATTCCCTGGAATATACAAGGTGAGGAGATGATTTGATTGAGGTTTTCAGAATTTGAAAGGGATCGATAGGATAGATAGCGAGATACTGTTTCGACAGGTGGTGGAAGTCTAGGACAAGGGGACATGACTGAAATTTCAGAGCCAGGCCATTCAGGAGAGAAGTTAGGGAACACTTCTTCAGGCAAAGGGAGGTAACATAGAAACATAGAAATTTACAGCGCAGGAGGAGGTCATTCCGGCCCATCGTGTTCATGCCGGCCGACAAAGAGCCGCACGGCCCTCGGTCAGCAGCCCTGAAGGTTACATATAAACCTATGAACAATGAACAATGGTGGAAAAAGGTAAACAGCACCCAGCCCAACCAGTGGTGTTACATTAGTTACCCTCCAGTCCATAGGAACTGATCCAGAGTCAATAGAAGGCCTTCTTAATTCCGTATGCCTTCTTAACCACCTTATCCACCTGGTCTGCTATTTTCAGGTAGAGGTGTGGAACTTTCTCCCGCAAAAAGCAGTAGATACTTGGCCTCGATTAAATCCGAGATCGATAGATCTTTCCTCGCCCAAGTTACTGAGGGATATGGAGCCAAGGTGTGTGGATGACGTGAGGATAAAGATCAGCCATAATCTCATCAAATGGCGGAACAGGCTCGAGGGACTGAATGGCCTCCTCCTGTTCCTTAATTCCTATCCTAGCCTGTAACTACACACACTGCACTGATATCCTGTAACATAAGAACATAAGAAATAGGAGCAGGAGTTGGCTATACGGCCCCTCGAGCCTGCTCCGTCATTTAATATGATCATGGCTGATCCGATCATGGACTCAGCTCCACTTCCCTGCCTGCTCCACATAACCCCTTTATTCCCTTATCAGTTCAGAAACTGTCTATCTCTGTGTTAAATTTATTTAATGTCTCAGCTTCCACAGCTCTCTGAGGCAGCGAATTCCACAGGTTCACAAACCTCAGAGAAGAAATTCCTCCTCATCTCAGTTTTAAATGGGCAGCCCCTTATTCTAAGATCATGCCTTCTAGTTCTAGTCTCTCCCATCAGTGGAAACATCCTCTCTGCATCCACCTTGTCAAGCTCCCTCATAATCTTATATGTTTCAATAAGATCACCTCTCATTCTTCTGAATTTCAATGAGTAGAGGCCCAACCTACTCAACCTTTCCACATAAGTTAACCCCCTCATCCCTGGAATCAACCTAGTGAACCTTCTCTGAACTGCCTCCAAAGCAAGTATATCCTTTCGTAAATATGAAAACCAAAACTGCACGGAGTATTCCAGGTGTGGCCTCACCAATACCCTGTATAACTGTAGCAAGACTTCCCTGCTTTTATACTCCATCCCCTTTGCAATAAAAGCCAAGATTCCATTGGCCTTCCTGATCACTTGCTGTACCTGCATACTAACCTTTTGTGTTTCATGCACAAGTACCCCCAGGTCCCGCTGCACTGCAGCACTTTGCAATCTTTCTCCATTTAAATAATAAGTTGTGGGATGTTAATGGGAGGCACTTAGTGTGGTCAGCACAGACACTCCTTCCATTAACCCAGGACATGAGAACAGCACTAACAATGCCCAAGAAAGCATGGGGACTACTCGATAATCCATCCCTCACAGAGTCCCGGTTGCAAATGGCCAGCCCGAAGATATCAATGCCTCAGTCGACATCTCCAACCACAGGAGCAGGTTTGGGCCCAAGTTTCGGGTCCAATTTTTTTCAGTTTTTTTTTCAAAAGGGGGTGTGTCCAGCCACTTAGGCCTGTTTTGCAAGTTTAGGCAGCGAAAGCTTACTTCAAACTAACTTAGAATGGAGTAAATGTCCACTTTTGTAAGTTCTGATAAACTTTAACTCGAGTTAAGTTCAGTGCAGGCACAGCCAGAGACGGTGGTGGGAGAGCAGGGGCAGCATTAAACACACAGGACACATTACCATCAACAAGGGAGGGTGGGGGAAGGGAAGTTAGAGGATTTTCCAAAGCACTAAACACCTTCACAACAACAATAAAGAAGCATAAGTACATTTAAAGCACTAAGCACTAAACGAAACTCAAAAAGTGTGATGTATGTAGCACTCAAATCACTGACTCCACTCGGTCTGGTGTTGTAGTAACTGCTGTGACCTTGGCCCTTTATTGTCTGACTCCAGAGTGCCCCTCAGGTGTGGTGGGCAGCCTTTTATACTCTGTCTCGCAGGTACTTTCAGGTCTCCCACCACAGCGCCCCTTGTGGCGCACCATTGTACTTATACATTTAATGTACCTGGACAATACATAACATCTCACTACCCCCCCCCAGTTCCAAAAGCAAATTGCCGGTAACCTCGGCCTTGTTGGTCCTGGTTGATTTGTGAGTGTGAGTCTATGACCATCCATCTCCCTCTTCTCCCCCCACCATGTAGAGATTATGCTTGCGATCCGGTGCAAGCATGTGGTATTTGCAGTCCTTACATGGGTGATGAAGTACACGAGTATAACCTCCAACAGAAAGCAGATACACATAGACAGTACATTTGTATGGTACATATAGATGCGTTGAAGAGTTATATCAAAAGGTTGCAGGTACACTGAACAGTTATTAAATCCCAGCTCCTCTGGGTGAGGTATGGTGGCAGTATACTGCCCCTTTTTGCCCGAGGTAATGGGCTGTGCTGAGACAGGGTATCGCAACTAGTGCGTTGCCTCTGTTCTCAGAAAATAGTCACCTTTGCAGCTTGTCTGCAGCCGCTGAACAATTGCATAAATCACATAAAATCAGAAATCGCGTTAATCCATTAGTCATGTTAGTCACAGATCCATTAGCCCTTTTAGCTGTGGATTGTGATATCAACTCTTTTCGCCAATCATACAAATCACAGTAATCATTGTGACTCACTCTTGCCCTTACAAAAGTCTCTTTGTGGGGACCGCCAACAGTGTAAGGCCCCTTTAAGACTCCCGGGTACATTTCCCTTTTAAGATGCCATTTTGTTTTTCCCACGAGGTTTCTACTGGGCGCCACCATTTTAGGTGCTCTGCTGGTCCTGCCTGCCTCTCTCTGCAGAACTCTGCTGCCACGAGGCTCGCCGCCATCTTGAACTCGCTGTGCTGCTGCCTGCTCTCCCTCTCTCTCTCGAGATCCGCCACACACACACACACGTCCTCCGAAGCTGACCTCCTCACTGCCGCAGCCGATCCTGAACGAGCCCCGCTTCTCGGAGCACCGGCCCTCACCACGTCGCCGAGCGAGTCCCGCTCCCGAAACTGCCGATTCACCGCTCCTCCCGCTGCAAGCCCCGCGAACGGCCGCCTCTGCCTGCGGGCCGGTGGTGCCTGCTGGAGCAGCCCGTCGAAGCCCTTCTCTCTTCTCCAGCTCGGTCGGTGCTGCTGCTGGTTCCAGCGCCACTTTCTCACTCTCAGACTCTGCAGGGGGAGAGTTGGCGGCCACCGCTGCTCTGCCCAACCCCACACACGCTTCCTTCGCTGCCATCCCATCCGAAGGTGGAGGCCTGCTCTGCCTGTGAACACGGGGGGACAGCGGTCTGTGGAGCAATGAAGTCTTCCCAGCTCCCACGGACCTTCCCCATCCATCTCCTGCCGAGTAGCGTCGGCCCATCGCCTGCAATGATCCACAAAGGTAAACCGTGCGTCTCGCCCCCGTGAGATACCTGCACATCCGCTCTGCCGAGAACAGGTATCAGTTCCTTGGTGCAGGTACGCAGCTTCACCGTGACCGGGACCAGCTTGGGTCGTGCAGCCGGGTTAATCCACAGTTTATCAAAAGTTTCCCAACTCATCAGCGACAGACCCGACCCCGTGACCACTTCCATACTCACTGGGACTCCGCTAATCTTGACTTCCATAATCACTGGGGCCGAACCGTCGGTACACGTATACAGTCCAAACGCATCATCTTCTTCTACCTGGGGCTGGGATGTCCGTCGAGCCAAACCACAATGCTCCTCGCTGGATAGCAGATCATCTACCGTCTCCTCAGTCACACGGTGAGTCGTGTCTCTTTTGCACATACGCTGAAGGTGGCCTTTCGTGTGGCGGGTATTGCACGTATACTCCACAAACCTGCACCGGTGAGCCCCATGGCTTCCTCCGCAGCGCCAGCATGGTGCCACTCGATTAGCCCCCACTCGGCGGACTCTGAGTTCCAGGACCCTGAGGTCCGTGCTCTCTGCCCTGGGCAGAGACACGTTCTGCAGTTTTGTCCGTGACGGGCGCTATCCTGTGAATAGTACCTGCCGGGTTCGAGACCGTGTGGATCATCTGCTTGGTGCTGCACGTCAAGGTCATAAACGCCCGGCTGATGTTGATGGCTTGCTGCAGGCTGACTGTGGGTTCAATGGATCGCAGCTTGTGAAGGAGACCCTCATGGCCAATCCCCATAACAAAGACGTCTCGCAACGCCTCGTTAAGGTGTGTGGCAAAATCACACGGTGCCGCAAATCTCCTGATGTCCGCAGCATATTTGGTGACATCCTGGCCCTCAGGTCTGCAGTGGTGGTTGAATTTGTGTCTGGCCGTGAGGATGCTCTCCTTCGGTTTCAGTTGGTCACGAATGAGTTCAATCAGCTGCTCGTATGACTTGTCCTTGGCGCTCTCAGGTGCCAGCAAATCCCTGACGAGACGGTAAACCTCCTTCCACAACTGGAAAGCAATATCGCCTTACGCTTCTCTCTCAGTGCGTTCGTGTTCCCTGTCAGCTCGTTTGCTATAAAGTAGTACTCGAGCCTTTCCGTAAAGGCATCCCAGTTATTACCCTCTGTGAAATCCTTTAGCGTGCCCAAAGTAGCCATGGTTGTGTGAAGAGCTTGTCTGTGTCCTTGTCGCCAATGTGATGTATGTAGCACCCAAATCACTGACTCCACACAGTCCGGTGTTGTAGTAACTGCTGTGACCTTAGTCCTTTATTGTGTAACTCCAGAGTGCCCCTCAGGTGTGGTGGGCAGCCTTTTATACTCTGTCTCGCAGGTACTTTCGGGTCTCCCACCACAGTGCCCTCTGTGGCGCACCATTGTAACTATACATTTAATGTACATGGACAATACATAACAAAAGTAATAAGCAATGAATTAACAGATATAAAATAGAAGGAACCCTGCACTTAAAGCACCAAGACCAAAGTAATAAGCAATCAATCAATAACAAATAAAAAATAGAAGTCCCACCTTTATGTGAAGGGAAGGTGTTTCTGCCAGCCTCTCTATGTTTTTCTGTCAGTGTCTCTGTCAGCGTCTCTCTCTCTGTCTCTGTCAGCGTCGCTCTCTCTCTGTCTCTGTCAGTGTCTCTCTCTCTGTCAGTGTCTCTCTGAGTTTCTGTCCATGTCTCTGTCAGTGTCTCTGTCAGTGTCTCTCTCTCTGTCTCTGTCAGTGTCTCTGTCTCTGTCTCTGTCAGTGTCTCTGTCAGTGTCTCTGTCAGTGTTTCTCTCTGTCTCTGTCAGCGTCGCTCTCTCTCTGTCTCTGTCAGTGTCTCTCTCTCTGTCAGTGTCTCTCTGTGTTTCTGTCCATGTCTCTGTCAGTGTCTCTGTCAGTGTCTCTCTCTCTGTCTCTGTCAGTGTCTCTGTCTCTGTCAGTGTCACTCTCTCTGTCAGTGTCTCTGTGTTTCTGTCCATGTATCTGTCAGTGTCTCTCTCTCTGTCTCTGTCAGTGTCTCTCTCTCTGTCAGTGTCTCTGTGTTTCTGTCCACGTCTCTGTCAGTGTCTCTCTCTCTCTGTCTCTGTCAGTGTCTCTCTCTCTGTCTCTGTCAGTGTCTCTGTCTCTGTCAGTGTCACTCTCTCTGTCAGTGTCTCTGTGTTTCATTCCATGTATCTGTCAGTGTCTCTCTCTCTGTCTCTGTCAGTGTCTCTCTCTCTGTCAGTGTCTCTGTGTTTCTGTCCACGTCTCTGTCAGTGTCTCTCTCTCTCTGTCTCTGTCAGTGTCTCTCTCTCTCTGTCTCTGTCAGTGTCTCTCTCTCTGTCAGTATCTCTGTGTTTCTGTCCATGTCTCTGTCAGTGTCTCTGTCAGTGTCTCTCTCTCTCTGTCTCTGTCAGTGTGTCTCTCTCTCTGTCTCTGTCAGTGTCTCTGTCCCTATCAGTGTCTCTGTCAGTGTCTCTCTCTCTATCTCAGCCAGTGTCTCTCTCTCTCTCTGCTTCTGTCGGTGTCTCTGTCTCTGTCAGTGTCTCTCTCTCTGTCATTGTCTCTCTGTGTTTCTGCCCATGTCTCTGTCAGTGTCTCTGTCAGTGTCTCTGTAAGTATCTCTCTCTCTCTGTCTCTGTCAGTGTCTCTCTCTCTGTCAGTGTCTCTCTCTCTGTCTCTGTCAGTGTCTCTGTAAGTATCTCTCTCTCTCTGTCTCTGTCAGTGTCTCTCTCTCTGTCTCTGTCAGTGTCTCTGTCAGTGTCTCTCTCTGTGCCTCTGTCAGTGTCTCTGTCAGTGTCTCTCTCTCTGTGTCTGTCAGTGTCTCTGTCAGTGTCTCTCTCTCTCTGTCTCTGTCAGTATCTCTCTCTCTTTCTCTGTCAGTGTCTCTCTCTCTGTGTCTGTCAGTGTCTCTCTCTCTGTCTCTGTCAGTGTCTCTCTCTCTGTGTCTGTCAGTGTCTCTCTCTCTGTCTCTGTCAGTGTCTCGGTCAGTGTCTCTCTCTCTGTCTCTGTCAGTGTCTCTCTCTCTGTCTCGGCCAGTGTCTCTCTCTCTCTCTGTCTCTGTCAGTGTCTCGGTCAGTGTCTCTCTCTCTGTCTCTGTCAGTGTCTCTCTCTCTGTGTCTGTCAGTGTCTCTCTCTCTGTCTCTGTCAGTGTCTCGGTCAGTGTCTCTCTCTCTGTCTCTGTCAGTGTCTCTCTCTCTGTCTCGGCCAGTGTCTCTCTCTCTCTCTGTCTCTGTCAGTGTCTCGGTCAGTGTCTCTCTCTCTGTCTCGGCCAGTGTCTCTCTCTCTCTCTGTCTCTGTCAGTGTCTCTCTCTCTGTCTCTGTCAGTGTCTCTCTCTCTGTCTCTGTCAGTGTCTCTGTCAGTGTCTCTCTCTCTGTGTCTGTCAGTGTCTCTGTCAGTGTCTCTCTCTCTCTGTCTCTGTCAGTATCTCTCTCTCTTTCTCTGTCAGTGTCTCTCTCTCTGTGTCTGTCAGTGTCTCTCTCTGTGCCTCTGTCAGTGTCTCTGTCAGTGTCTCTCTCTCTATGTCTGTCAGTGTCTCTGTCAGTGTCTCTCTCTGTGCCTCTGTCAGTGTCTCTGTCAGTATCTCTCTCTCTGTCTCGGTCAGTGTCTCTCTCTCTGTCTCTGTCAGTGTCTCTCTCTCTGTCTCGGCCAGTGTCTCTCTCTCTCTCTGTCTCTGTCAGTGTCTCGGTCAGTGTCTCTCTCTCTGTCTCTGTCAGTGTCTCTCTCTCTGTCAGTGTCTATTTCTCTCTCTGTCTCTGTCAGTGTCTCTCTCTCTGTCTCTGTCAGTGTCTCTCTCTCTGTCTCTGTCAGTGTCTCTGTCAGTGTCTCTCTCTCTGTGTCTGTCAGTGTCTCTGTCAGTGTCTCTCTCTCTCTGTCTCTGTCAGTATCTCTCTCTCTTTCTCTGTCAGTGTCTCTCTCTCTGTGTCTGTCAGTGTCTCTCTCTCTGTCTCTGTCAGTGTCTCTGTCAGTGTCTCTCTCTCTGTGTCTGTCAGTGTCTCTGTCAGTGTCTCTCTCTCTCTGTCTCTGTCAGTGTCTCTCTCTGTGCCTCTGTCAGTGTCTCTGTCAGTATCTCTCTCTCTGTCTCTGTCAGTGTCTCTCTCTCTGTGTCTGTCAGTGTCTCTCTCTCTGTGTCTGTCAGTGTCTCGGTCAGTGTCTCTCTCTCTGTCTCGGCCAGTGTCTCTCTCTCTCTCTGTCTCTGTCAGTGTCTCGGTCAGTGTCTCTCTCTCTGTCTCTGTCAGTGTCTCTCTCTCTCTGTCTCTGTCAGTGTCTCTCTCTCTGTGTCTGTCAGTGTCTCTGTCAGTGTCTCTCTCTCTGTCTCTGTCAGTGTCTCTCTCTCTCTGTCTCTGTCAGTGTCTCTCTCTCTGTGTCTGTCAGTGTCTCTGTCAGTGTCTCGGTCAGTGTCTCTCTCTCTGTCTCTGTCAGTGTCTCTCTCTCTGTCTCTGTCAGTGTCTCTCTCTCTCTGTCTCTGTCAGTGTCAATTTCTCTCTCTGTCTCTGTCAGTGTCTCTCTCTCTGTCTCTGTCAGTGTCTCTGTCAGTGTCTCTCTCTCTGTGTCTGTCAGTGTCTCTGTCAGTGTCTCTCTCTGTGCCTCTGTCAGTGTCTCTGTCAGTATCTCTCTCTCTGTCTCTGTCAGTGTCTCTCGCTCTGTGTCTGTCAGTGTCTCTCTCTCTGTCTCTGTCAGTGTCTCGGTCAGTGTCTCTCTCTCTGTCTCTGTCAGTATCTCTCTCTCTGTCTCTGTCAGTGTCTCTCTCTCTGTCTCTGTCAGTGTCTATTTCTCTCTCTGTCTCTGTCAGTGTCTCTCTCTCTGTCTCTGTCAGTGTCTCTGTCAGTGTCTCTCTCTCTGTGTCTGTCAGTGTCTCTGTCAGTGTCTCTCTCTGTGCCTCTGTCAGTGTCTCTGTCAGTATCTCTCTCTCTGTCTCTGTCAGTGTCTCTCTCTCTGTGTCTGTCAGTGTCTCTCTCTCTGTCTCTGTCAGTGTCTCGGTCAGTGTCTCTCTCTCTGTCTCTGTCAGTGTCTCTCTCTCTGTCTCGGCCAGTGTCTCTCTCTCTCTCTGTCTCTGTCAGTGTCTCGGTCAGTGTCTCTCTCTCTGTCAGTGTCTATTTCTCTCTCTGTCTCTGTCAGTGTCTCTCCCTCTGTGTCTGTCAGTGTCTCTGTCAGTGTCTCTCTCTCTCTGTCTCTGTCAGTGTCTCTCTCTCTGTCTCTGTCAGTGTCTCTGTCAGTGTCTCTCTCTCTGTGTCTGTCAGTGTCTCTGTCAGTGTCTCTCTCTCTCTGTCTCTGTCAGTGTCTCTCTCTGTGCCTCTGTCAGTGTCTCTGTCAGTATCTCTCTCTCTGTCTCTGTCAGTGTCTCTCTCTCTGTGTCTGTCAGTGTCTCTCTCTCTGTGTCTGTCAGTGTCTCGGTCAGTGTCTCTCTCTCTGTCTCTGTCAGTGTCTCTCTCTCTGTCTCGGCCAGTGTCTCTCTCTCTCTCTGTCTCTGTCAGTGTCTCGGTCAGTGTCTCTCTCTCTGTCTCTGTCAGTGTCTCTCTCTCTCTGTCTCTGTCAGTGTCTCTCTCTCTGTGTCTGTCAGTGTCTCTGTCAATGTCTCTCTCTCTGTCTCTGTCAGTGTCTCTGTCAATGTTTCTCTCTCTGTGTCTGTCAGTGTCTTTCTCTCTGTCTCTGTCAGTGTCTCTGTCAGTGTCTCTCTCTCTCTGTCTCTGTCAGTGTCTCTCTCTCTCTGTCTCTGTCAGTGTCTATTTCTCTCTCTGTCTCTGTCAGTGTCTCTCTCTCTGTCTCTGTCAGTGTCTCTGTCAGTGTCTCTCTCTCTGTGTCTGTCAGTGTCTCTGTCAGTGTCTCTCTCTGTGCCTCTGTCAGTGTCTCTGTCAGTATCTCTCTCTCTGTCTCTGTCAGTGTCTCTCTCTCTGTGTCTGTCAGTGTCTCTCTCTCTGTCTCTGTCAGTGTCTCGGTCAGTGTCTCTCTCTCTGTCTCTGTCAGTGTCTCTCTCTCTGTCTCGGCCAGTGTCTCTCTCTCTCTCTGTCTCTGTCAGTGTCTCTCTCTCTGTCAGTGTCTCTGTGTTTCTGTCCATGTATCTGTCAGTGTCTCTCTCTCTGTCTCTGTCAGTGTCTCTCTCTCTGTCAGTGTCTCTGTGTTTCTGTCCACGTCTCTCTCAGTGTCTCTCTCTCTCTGTCTCTGTCAGTGTCTCTCTCTCTGTCTCTGTCAGTGTCTCTCTGTGTTTCTGTCCATGTCTCTGTCAGTGTCTCTCTCTCTCTGTCTCTGTCAGTGTCTCTCTCTCTGTCAGTATCTCTGTGTTTCTGTCCATGTCTCTGTCAGTGTCTCTCTGTCAGAGTCTCTCTCTCTCTGTCTCTGTCAGTGTCTCTCTCTGTCTCTGTCAGTGTCTCTGTCAGTGTCTCTCTCTCTCTGTCTCTGTCAGTGTCTCTCTCTCTCTGTCTCTGTCAGTGTCTCTGTCTCTATCAGTGTCTCTGTCAGTGTCTCCATCTCTCTGTCTCTGTCAGTGTCTCTCTCTCTGTCAGTGTCTCTCTCTCTATCTCAGCCAGTGTCTCTCTCTCTCTCTGCCTCTGTCAGTGTCTCTGTCTCTGTCAGTGTCTCTCTCTCTGTCATTGTCTCTCTGTGTTTCTGTCCATGTCTCTGTCAGTGCCTCTGTCAGTGTCTCTCTCTCTCTCTGTCTCTGTCAGTGTCTCTGTAAGTATCTCTCTCTCTCTGTCTCTGTCAGTGTCTCTCTCTCTGTCAGTGTCTATTTCTCTCTCTGTCTCTGTCAGTGTCTCTCTCTCTGTCTCTGTCAGTGTCTCTCTCTCTGTCTCTGTCAGTGTCACTGTCAGTGTCTCTCTCTCTGTCTCTGTCAGTGTCTCTGTAAGTATCTCTCTCTCTCTGTCTCTGTCAGTGTCTCTCTCTCTGTCTCTGTCAGTGTCTCTCTCTCTGTGTCTGTCAGTGTCTCTGTCAGTGTCTCTCTCTGTGCCTCTGTCAGTGTCTCTGTCAGTATCTCTCTCTCTGTCTCTGTCAGTGTCTCTCTCTCTGTGTCTGTCAGTGTCTCTCTCTCTGTCTCTGTCAGTGTCTCGGTCAGTGTCTCTCTCTCTGTCTCTGTCAGTGTCTCTCTCTCTGTCTCGGCCAGTGTCTCTCTCTCTCTCTGTCTCTGTCAGTGTCTCGGTCAGTGTCTCTCTCTCTGTCTCTGTCAGTGTCTCTCTCTCTGTCAGTGTCTATTTCTCTCTCTGTCTCTGTCAGTGTCTCTCTCTCTGTCTCTGTCAGTGTCTCTCTCTCTGTCAGTGTCTCTGTGTTTCTGTCCACGTCTCTGTCAGTGTCTCTGTCAGTGTCTCTGTCAGTGTCTCTCTCTCTGTCTCTGTCAGTGTCTCTCTCTCTGTCTCTGTCAGTGTCTCTGTCAGTGTCTCTCTCTCTGTGTCTGTCAGTGTCTCTGTCAGTGTCTCTCTCTCTCTGTCTCTGTCAGTGTCTCTCTCTGTGCCTCTGTCAGTGTCTCTGTCAGTATCTCTCTCTCTGTCTCTGTCAGTGTCTCTCTCTCTGTGTCTGTCAGTGTCTCTCTCTCTGTGTCTGTCAGTGTCTCGGTCAGTGTCTCTCTCTCTGTCTCTGTCAGTGTCTCTCTCTCTGTCTCGGCCAGTGTCTCTCTCTCTCTCTGTCTCGGCCAGTGTCTCTCTCTCTCTCTGTCTCTGTCAGTGTCTCGGTCAGTGTCTCTCTCTCTCTGTCTCTGTCAGTGTCTCTCTCTCTGTCTCTGTCAGTGTCTCTGTCAGTGTCTCTCTCTCTGTCTCTGTCAGTGTCTCTGTCAGTGTTTCTCTCTCTGTGTCTGTCAGTGTCTCTCTCTCTGTCTCTGTCAGTGTCTCGGTCAGTGTCTCTCTCTCTGTCTCTGTCAGTGTCTCTCTCTCTGTCTCTGTCAGTGTCTATTTCTCTCTCTGTCTCTGTTAGTGTCTCTCTCTCTGTCTCTGTCAGTGTCTCTTTCAGTGTCTCTCTCTCTGTCTCTGTCAGTGTCTCTCTCTCTGTGTCTGTCAGTGTCTCTCTCTCTGTCTCGGCCAGTGTCTCTCTCTCTCTCTGTCTCTGTCAGTGTCTCGGTCAGTGTCTCTCTCTCTGTCAGTGTCTATTTCTCTCTCTGTCTCTGTCAGTGTCTCTCTCTCTGTCTCTGTCAGTATCTCTGTCAGTGTCTCTCTCTCTGTCTCTGTCAGTGTCTCTCTCTCTGTCTCTGTCAGTGTCTCTGTCAGTGTCTCTCTCTCTGTGTCTGTCAGTGTCTCTGTCAGTGTCTCTCTCTCTCTCTGTCTCTGTCAGTGTCTCTCTCTCTGTCTCTGTCAGTGTCTCTCTCTCTGTGTCTGTCAGTGTCTCTGTCAGTGTCTCTCTCTCTCTGTCTCTGTCAGTGTCTCTCTCTGTGCCTCTGTCAGTGTCTCTGTCAGTATCTCTCTCTCTGTCTCTGTCAGTGTCTCTCTCTCTGTGTCTGTCAGTGTCTCTCTCTCTGTGTCTGTCAGTGTCTCGGTCAGTGCTCTCTCTCTGTCTCTGTCAGTGTCTCTCTCTCTGTCTCGGCCAGTGTCTCTCTCTCTCTCTGTCTCTGTCAGTGTCTCGGTCAGTGTCTCTCTCTCTGTCTCTGTCAGTGTCTCTCTCTCTCTGTCTCTGTCAGTGTCTCTCTCTCTGTGTCTGTCAGTGTCTCTGTCAGTGTCTCTCTCTCTGTCTCTGTCAGTGTCTATTTCTCTCTCTGTCTCTGTCAGTGTCTCTCTCTCTGTCTCTGTCAGTGTCTCGGTCAGTGTCTCTCTCTCTGTCTCTGTCAGTGTCTCTCTCTCTGTCTCTGTCAGTGTCTCTCTGTGTTTCTGTCCATGTCTCTGTCAGTGTCTCTCTCTCTCTCTCTCTGTCAGTATCTCTGTGTTTCTGTCCATGTCTCTGTCAGTGTCTCTGTCAGTGTCTCTCTCTCTCTGTCTCTGTCAGTGTGTCTCTCTCTCTGTCTCTGTCAGTGTCTCTGTCCCTATCAGTGTCTCTGTCAGTGTCTCCATCTCTCTGTCTCTGTCAGTGTCTCTCTCTCTATCTCAGCCAGTGTCTCTCTCTCTCTCTGCTTCTGTCGGTGTCTCTGTCTCTGTCAGTGTCTCTCTCTGTCATTGTCTCTCTGTGTTTCTGCCCATGTCTCTGTCAGTGTCTCTGTCAGTGTCTCTCTCTCTCTCTGTCTCTGTCAGTGTCTCTGTAAGTACCTCTCTCTCTCTGTCTCTGTCAGTGTCTCTCTCTCTGTCAGTGTCTATTTCTCTCTCTGTCTCTGTCAGTGTCTCTCTCTCTGTCAGTGTCTCTCTCTCTGTCTCTGTCAGTGTCTCTGTAAGTATCTCTCTCTCTCTGTCTCTGTCAGTGTCTCTCTCTGTGCCTCTGTCAGTGTCTCTGTCAGTGTCTCTCTCTCTGTGTCTGTCAGTGTCTCTGTCAGTGTCTCTCTCTGTGCCTCTGTCAGTGTCTCTGTCAGTATCTCTCTCTCTGTCTCTGTCAGTGTCTCTCTCTCTCTGTCTGTCAGTGTCTCTCTCTCTGTCTCTGTCAGTGTCTCGGTCAGTGTCTCGGTCAGTGTCTCTCTCTCTGTCTCTGTCAGTGTCTCTCTCTCTGTCTCGGCCAGTGTCTCTCTCTCTCTCTGTCTCTGTCAGTGTCTCGGTCAGTGTCTCTCTCTCTGTCTCTGTCAGTGTCTCTCTCTCTGTCAGTGTCTATTTCTCTCTCTGTCTCTGTCAGTGGCTCTCTCTCTGTCTCTGTCAGTGTCTCTCTCTCTGTCTCTGTCTCTGTCAGTGTCTCTGTCAGTGTCTCTCTCTCTGTGTCTGTCAGTGTCTCTGTCAGTGTCTCTCTTTCTCTGTCTCTGTCAGTATCTCTCTCTCTGTCTCTGTCAGTGTCTCTCTCTCTGTGTCTGTCAGTGTCTCTCTCTCTGTCTCTGTCAGTGTCTCTGTCAGTGTCTCTCTCTCTGTGTCTGTCAGTGTCTCTGTCAGTGTCTCTCTCTCTGTGTCTGTCAGTGTCTCTCTCTCTGTGTCTGTCAGTGTCTCGGTCAGTGTCTCTCTCTCTGTCTCGGCCAGTGTCTCTCTCTCTCTCTGTCTCTGTCAGTGTCTCGGTCAGTGTCTCTCTCTCTGTCTCTGTCAGTGTCTCTCTCTCTCTGCCTCTGTCAGTGTCTCTCTCTCTGTGTCTGTCAGTGTCTCTGTCAGTGTCTCTCTCTCTGTCTCTGTCAGTGTCTCTGTCAGTGTTTCTCTCTCTGTGTCTGTCAGTGTCTCTCTCTCTGTCTCTGTCAGTGTCTCTGTCAGTGTCTCTCTCTCTGTCTCTGTCAGTGTCTCTCTCTCTGTCTCTGTCAGTGTCTATTTCTCTCTCTGTCTCTGTCAGTGTCTCTCTCTCTGTCTCTGTCAGTGTCTCTGTCAGTGTCTCTCTCTCTGTGTCTGTCAGTGTCTCTGTCAGTGTCTCTCTCTGTGCCTCTGTCAGTGTCTCTGTCAGTATCTCTCTCTCTGTCTCTGTCAGTGTCTCTCTCTCTGTCTCTGTCAGTGTCTCGGTCAGTGTCTCTCTCTCTGTCTCTGTCAGTGTCTCTCTCTCTGTCTCGGCCAGTGTCTCTCTCTCTCTGTGTCTCTGTCAGTGTCTCGGTCAGTGTCTCTCTCTCTGTCAGTGTCTATTTCTCTCTCTGTCTCTGTCAGTGTCTCTCTCTCTGTCTCTGTCAGTATCTCTGTCAGTGTCTCTCTCTCTGTCTCTGTCAGTGTCTCTCTCTCTGTGTCTGTCAGTGTCTCTGTCAGTGTCTCTCTCTCTCTGTCTCTGTCAGTGTCTCTCTCTCTGTCTCTGTCAGTGTCTCGGTCAGTGTCTCTCTCTCTGTCTCTGTCAGTGTCTCTCTCTCTGTCTCTGTCAGTGTCTCTCTGTGTTTCTGTCCATGTCTCTGTCAGTGTTTCTCTCTCTCTGTCTCTGTCAGTGTCTCTCTCTCTGTCAGTATCTCTGTGTTTCTGTCCATGTCTCTGTCAGTGTCTCTCTCTCTCTGTCTCTGTCAGTGTGTCTCTCTCTCTGTCTCTGTCAGTGTCTCTGTCCCTATCAGTGTCTCTGTCAGTGTCTCCATCTCTCTGTCTCTGTCAGTGTCTCTCTCTCTATCTCAGCCAGTGTCTCTCTCTCTCTCTGCTTCTGTCGGTGTCTCTGTCTCTGTCAGTGTCTCTCTCTCTGTCATTGTCTCTCTGTGTTTCTGCCCATGTCTCTGTCAGTGTCTCTGTCAGTGTCTCTCTCTCTCTCTCTGTCTCTGTCAGTGTCTCTGTAAGTATCTCTCTCTCTCTGTCTCTGTCAGTGTCTCTCTCTCTGTCAGTGTCTATTTCTCTCTCTGTCTCTGTCAGTGTCTCTCTCTCTGTCAGTGTCTCTCTCTCTGTCTCTGTCAGTGTCTCTGTAAGTATCTCTCTCTCTCTGTCTCTGTCAGTGTCTCTCTCTCTGTCTCTGTCAGTGTCTCTGTCAGTGTCTCTCTCTGTGCCTCTGTCAGTGTCTCTGTCAGTGTCTCTCTCTCTGTGTCTGTCAGTGTCTCTGTCAGTGTCTCTCTCTGTGCCTCTGTCAGTGTCTCTGTCAGTATCTCTCTCTCTGTCTCTGTCAGTGTCTCTCTCTCTCTGTCTGTCAGTGTCTCTCTCTCTGTCTCTGTCAGTGTCTCGGTCAGTGTCTCTCTCTCTGTCTCTGTCAGTGTCTCTCTCTCTGTCTCGGCCAGTGTCTCTCTCTCTCTCTGTCTCTGTCAGTGTCTCGGTCAGTGTCTCTCTCTCTGTCTCTGTCAGTGTCTCTCTCTCTGTCAGTGTCTATTTCTCTCTCTGTCTCTGTCAGTGTCTCTCTCTCTGTCTCTGTCAGTGTCTCTCTCTCTGTCTCTGTCAGTGTCTCTGTCAGTGTCTCTCTCTCTGTGTCTGTCAGTGTCTCTGTCAGTGTCTCTCTCTCTCTGTCTCTGTCAGTATCTCTCTCTCTGTCTCTGTCAGTGTCTCTCTCTCTGTGTCTGTCAGTGTCTCTCTCTCTGTCTCTGTCAGTGTCTCTGTCAGTGTCTCTCTCTCTGTGTCTGTCAGTGTCTCTGTCAGTGTCTCTCTCTCTCTGTCTCTGTCAGTGTCTCTCTCTGTGCCTCTGTCAGTGTCTCTGTCAGTATCTCTCTCTCTGTCTCTGTCAGTGTCTCTCTCTCTGTGTCTGTCAGTGTCTCTCTCTCTGTGTCTGTCAGTGTCTCGGTCAGTGTCTCTCTCTCTGTCTCGGCCAGTGTTTCTCTCTTTCTCTGTCTCTGTCAGTGTCTCGGTCAGTGTCTCTCTCTCTGTCTCTGTCAGTGTCTCTCTCTCTCTGTCTCTGTCAGTGTCTCTCTCTCTGTGTCTGTCAGTGTCTCTGTCAGTGTCTCTCTCTCTGTCTCTGTCAGTGTCTCTCTCAGTGTTTCTCTCTCTGTGTCTGTCAGTGTCTCTCTCTCTGTCTCTCTCTCTGTCTCTGTCAGTGTCTCTCTCTCTGTCTCTGTCAGTGTCTATTTCTCTCTCTGTCTCTGTCAGTGTCTCTCTCTCTGTCTCTGTCAGTGTCTCTGTCAGTGTCTCTCTCTCTGTGTCTGTCAGTGTCTCTGTCGGTGTCTCTCTCTGTGCCTCTGTCAGTGTCTCTGTCAGTATCTCTCTCTCTGTCTCTGTCAGTGTCTCTCTCTCTGTGTCTGTCAGTGTCTCTCTCTCTGTCTCTGTCAGTGTCTCGGTCAGTGTCTCTCTCTCTGTCTCTGTCAGTGTCTCTCTCTCTGTCTCGGCCAGTGTCTCTCTCTCTCTCTCTGTCTCTGTCAGTGTCTCGGTCAGTGTCTCTCTCTCTGTCAGTGTCTATTTCTCTCTCTGTCTCTGTCAGTGTCTCTCTCTCTGTCTCTGTCAGTATCTCTGTCAGTGTCTCTCTCTCTGTCTCTGTCAGTGTCTCTCTCTCTGTGTCTGTCAGTGTCTCTGTCAGTGTCTCTCTCTCTCTGTCTCTGTCAGTGTCTCTCTCTGTGCCTCTGTCAGTGTCTCTGTCAGTATCTCTCTCTCTGTCTCTGTCAGTGTCTCTCTCTCTGTGTCTGTCAGTGTCTCTCTCTCTGTGTCTGTCAGTGTCTCGGTCAGTGTCTCTCTCTCTGTCTCTGTCAGTGTCTCTCTCTCTGTCTCGGCCAGTGTCTCTCTCTCTCTCTGTCTCTGTCAGTGTCTCGGTCAGTGTCTCTCTCTCTGTCTCTGTCAGTGTCTCTCTCTCTCTGTCTCTGTTAGTGTCTCTCTCTCTGTGTCTGTCAGTGTCTCTGTCAGTGTCTCTCTCTCTGTCTCTGTCAGTGTCTCTGTCAATGTTTCTCTCTCTGTGTCTGTCAGTGTCTCTCTCTCTATCTCTGTCAGTGTCTCGGTCAGTGTCTCTCTCTCTCTGTCTCAGTCAGTGTCTCTCTCTCTCTGTCTCTGTCAGTGTCTATTTCTCTCTCTGTCTCTGTCAGTGTCTCTCTCTCTGTCTCTGTCAGTGTCTCTGTCAGTGTCTCTCTCTCTGTCTCGGCCAGTGTCTCTCTCTCTCTCTGTCTCTGTCAGTGTCTCTGTCAGTATCTCTCTCTCTGTCTCTGTCAGTGTCTCTCTCTCTGTGTCTGTCAGTGTCTCTCTCTCTGTCTCTGTCAGTGTCTCGGTCAGTGTCTCTCTCTCTGTCTCTGTCAGTGTCTCTCTCTCTGTCTCGGCCAGTGTCTCTCTCTCTCACTGTCTCTGTCAGTGTCTCTCTCTCTGTCAGTGTCTCTGTGTTTCTGTCCATGTATCTGTCAGTGTCTCTCTCTCTGTCTCTGTCAGTGTCTCTCTCTCTGTCAGTGTCTCTGTGTTTCTGTCCACGTCTCTGTCAGTGTCTCTCTCTCTCTGTCTCTGTCAGTGTCTCTCTCTCTGTCTCTGTCAGTGTCTCTCTGTGTTTCTGTCCATGTCTCTGTCAGTGTCTCTCTCTCTCTGTCTCTGTCAGTGTCTCTCTCTCTGTCAGTATCTCTGTGTTTCTGTCCATGTCCCTGTCAGTGTCTCTCTCTGTCTCTGTCAGTGTCTCTGTCAGTGTCTCTCTCTCTGTCTCTGTCAGTGACTCTGTCTCTATCAGTGTCTCTGTCAGTGTCTCCATCTCTCTGTCTCTGTCAGTGTCTCTCTCTCTGTCAGTGTCTCTCTCTCTATCTCAGCCAGTGTCTCTCTCTCTCTCTGCCTCTGTCAGTGTCTCTGTCTCTGTCAGTGTCTCTCTCTCTGTCATTGTCTCTCTGTGTTTCTGTCCATGTCTCTGTCAGTGCCTCTGTCAGTGTCTCTCTCTCTCTCTGTCTCTGTCAGTGTCTCTGTAAGTATCTCTCTCTCTCTGTCTCTGTCAGTGTCTCTCTCTCTGTCAGTGTCTATTTCTCTCTCTGTCTCTGTCAGTGTCTCTCTCTCTGTCTCTGTCAGTGTCTCTCTCTCTGTGTCTGTCAGTGTCTCTCTCTCTGTGTCTGTCAGTGTCTCGGTCAGTGCTCTCTCTCTGTCTCTGTCAGTGTCTCTCTCTCTGTCTCGGCCAGTGTCTCTCTCTCTCTCTGTCTCTGTCAGTGTCTCTCTCTCTGTGTCTGTCAGTGTCTCTGTCAGTGTCTCTCTCTCTGTCTCTGTCAGTGTCTATTTCTCTCTCTGTCTCTGTCAGTGTCTCTCTCTCTGTCTCTGTCAGTGTCTCGGTCAGTGTCTCTCTCTCTGTCTCTGTCAGTGTCTCTCTCTCTGTCTCTGTCAGTGTCTCTCTCTCTGTCTCGGCCAGTGTCTCTCTCTCTGTGTCTGTCAGTGTCTCGGTCAGTGCTCTCTCTCTGTCTCTGTCAGTGTCTCTCTCTCTGTCTCGGCCAGTGTCTCTCTCTCTCTGTCTCTGTCAGTGTCTCTCTCTCTGTGTCTGTCAGTGTCTCTGTCAGTGTCTCTCTCTCTGTCTCTGTCAGTGTCTCTGTCAATGTTTCTCTCTCTGTGTCTGTCAGTGTTTCTCTCTCTGTCTCTGTCAGTGGCTCGGTCAGTGTCTCTGTCAGTGTCTCTCTCTCTGTCTCTGTCAGTGTCTCTGTCAATGTTTCTCTCTCTGTGTCTGTCAGTGTCTCTCTCTCTGTCTCTGTCAGTGTCTCGGTCAGTGTCTCTCTCTCTCTGTCTCTGTCAGTGTCTATTTCTCTCTCTGTCTCTGTCAGTGTCTCTCTCTCTGTCTCTGTCAGGATCTCTGTCAGTGTCTCTCTCTCTGTCTCTGTCAGTGTCTCTCTCTCTGTCTCTGTCAGTGTCTCTCTCTCTGTGTCTGTCAGTGTCTCTGTCAGTGTCTCTCTCTCTCTGTCTCTGTCAGTGTCTCTCTCTCTGTCTCTGTCAGTGTCTCTCTCTCTGTGTCTGTCAGTGTCTCTCTCTCTGTGTCTCTCTCTGTGCCTCTGTCAGTGTCTCTGTCAGTATCTCTCTCTCTGTCTCGGTCAGTGTCTCTCTCTCTGTCTCTGTCAGTGTCTCTCTCTCTGTCTCTGTCAGTGGCTCTCTCTCTCTGTCTCTGTCAGTGTCTCTCTCTCTGTGTCTGTCAGTGTCTCTGTCAGTGTCTCTCTCTCTGTCTCTGTCAGTGTCTCTTTCAGTATTTCTCTCTCTGTGTCTGTCAGTGTCTCTCTCTCTGTCTCTGTCAGTGTCTCTCTCTCTGTCTCTGTCACTCTCTCTGTCAGTGTCTCTGTGTTTCTGTCCACGTCTCTGTCAGTGTCTCTCTCTCTCTGTCTCTGTCAGTGTCTCTCTGTGTTTCTATCCATGTCTCTGTCAGTGTCTCTGTCAGTGTCTCTCTCTCTCTGTCTCTGTCAGTGTCTCTCTCTCTGTCAGTGTCTCTCTGTGTTTCTGTCCATGTCTCTGTCAGTGTCTCTGTCAGTGTCTCTCTCTCTGTCTCTGTCAGTGTCTCTGTCTCTGTCTCTGTCACTCTCTCTGTCAGTGTCTCTGTCCATGTATTTGTCAGTGTCTCTCTCTCTGTCTCTGTCAGTGTCTCTCTCTCTGTCAGTGTCTCTGTGTTTCTGTCCACGTCTCTGTCAGTGTCTCTGTCAGTATCTCTCTCTCTCTGTCTCTGTCAGTGTCTCTTTCTCTGTTTCTGTCAGTGTCTCTCTGTGTTTCTGTCCATGTCTCTGTCAGTGTCTCTGTCAGTGTCTCTCTCTCTCTGTCTCTGTCAGTGTCTCTCTCTCTCTGTCTCTGTCAGTGTCTCTGTCTCTATCAGTGTCTCTGTCAGTGTCTCCATCTCTCTGTCTCTGTCAGTGTCTCTCTCTCTGTCAGTGTCTCTCTCTCTATCTCAGCCAGTGTCTCTCTCTCTCTCTGCCTCTGTCAGTGTCTCTGTCTCTGTCAGTATCTCTCTGTGTTTCTGTCCATGTCTCTGTCAGTGTCTCTGTCAGTGTCTCTCTCTCTCTGTCTCTGTCAGTGTCTCTGTAAGTATCTCTCTCTCTCTGTCTCTGTCAGTGTCTCTCTCTCTGTCTCTGTCAGTGTCTCTGTCAGCGTCTCTCTCTCTGTGTCTGTCAGTGTCTCTGTCAGTGTCTCTCTCTGTGCCTCTGTCAGTGTCTCTGTCAGTATCTCTCTCTCTGTCTCTGTCAGTGTCTCTCTCTCTGTGTCTGTCAGTGTCTCTCTCTCTGTCTCTGTCAGTGTCTCGGTCAGTGTCTCTCTCTGTCTCTGTCAGTGTCTCTCTCTCTGTCTCTGTCAGTGTCTCTGTCAGTGTCTCTCTCTCTGTGTCTGTCAGTGTCTCTGTCAGTGTCTCTCTCTCTCTGTCTCTGTCAGTGTCTCTCTCTCTGTCTCTGTCAGTGTCTCTGTCAGTGTCTCTCTCTCTGTCTCTGTCAGTGTCTCTCTCTCTGTCTCTGTCAGTGTCTCTGTCAGTGTCTCTCTCTCTGTCTCTGTCAGTATCTCTGTCAGTGTCTCTCTCTCTGTGTCTGTCAGTGTCTCTGTCAGCGTCTCTCTCTCTGTCTCTGTCAGTGTCTCTCTCTCTCTTTCTCTGTCAGTGTCTCTCTCTCTGTGTCTGTCAGTGTCTCTGTCAGTGTCTCTCTCTCTGTCTCTGTCAGTGTCTCTCTCTCTGTCTCTGTCAGTATCTCTGTCAGTGTCTCTCTCTCTGTCTCTGTCAGTATCTCTCTCTCTGTCTCTGTCAGTGTCTCTGTCAGTGTCTCTCTCTCTGTGTCTGTCAGTGTCTCTGTCAGTGTCTCTCTCTCTGTCTCTGTCCATGTCTCTGTCAGTGTCTCTGTCAGTGTCTCTCTCTCTGTCTCTCTCTCTGTCTCTCTCTCTGTCTCTCTCTCTGTCTGTGTCTCTCTCTCTGTCTCGGCCAGTGTCTCTCTCTCTCTGTCTCTGTCAGTGTCTCTCTCTCTGTGTCTGTCAGTGTCTCTGTCAGTGTCTCTCTCTCTGTCTCTGTCAGTGTCTCTGTCAATGTTTCTCTCTCTGTGTCTGTCAGTGTCTCTCTCTCTGTCTCTGTCAGTGTCTCGGTCAGTGTCTCTGTCAGTGTCTCTCTCTCTGTCTCTGTCAGTGTCTCTGTCAATGTTTCTCTCTCTGTGTCTGTCAGTGTCTCTCTCTCTGTCTCTGTCAGTGTCTCGGTCAGTGTCTCTCTCTCTCTGTCTCTGTCAGTGTCTCTCTCTCTGTCTCTGTCAGTGTCTCTCTCTCTGTCTCTGTCAGTGTCTCGGTCAGTGTCTCTCTCTCTGTCTCTGTCAGTGTCTCTCTCTCTGTCTCTATCAGTGTCTCTCTCTCTGTCTCGGCCAGTGTCTCGGTCAGTGTCTCTCTCTCTCTGTCTCTGTCAGTGTCTCTCTCTCTGTCTCTGTCAGTGTCTATTTCTCTCTCTGTCTCTGTCAGTGTCTCTCTCTCTGTCTCTGTCAGTGTCTCGGTCAGTGTCTCTCTCTCTGTCAGTGTCTATTTCTCTCCCTGTCTCTGTCAGTGTCTCTCTCTGTGCCTCTGTCAGTATCTCTGTCAGTGTCTCTCTCTCTGTCTCTGTCAGTGTCTCTCTCTCTGTCTCTGTCAGTGTCTCTCTGTCTGTGTCTGTCAGTGTCTCTGTCAGTGTCTCTCTCTCTCTGTCTCTGTCAGTGTCTCTCTCTCTGTCTCTGTCAGTGTCTCTCTCTCTGTGTCTGTCAGTGTCTCTCTCTCTGTGTCTCTCTCTGTGCCTCTGTCAGTGTCTCTGTCAGTATCTCTCTCTCTGTCTCTGTCAGTGTCTCTCTCTCTGTGTCTGTCAGTGTCTCGGTCAGTGTCTCTGTCCATGTATTTGTCAGTGTCTCTCTCTCTGTCTCTGTCAGTGTCTCTCTCTCTGTGTCTGTCAGTGTCTCTCTCTCTGTGTCTCTCTCTGTGCCTCTGTCAGTGTCTCTGTCAGTATCTCTCTCTCTGTCTCTGTCAGTGTCTCTCTCTCTGTCTCTGTCAGTGTCTCTCTCTCTGTGTCTGTCAGTGTCTCGGTCAGTGTCTCTCTCTCTGTCTCTGTCAGTGTCTCTCTCTCTGTCTCGGCCAGTGTTTCTCTCTCTCTCTGTCTCTGTCAGTGTCTCGGTCAGTGTCTCTCTCTCTGTCTCGGCCAGTGTCTCTCTCTCTCTGTCTCTGTCAGTGTCTCTCTCTCTGTGTCTGTCAGTGTCTCTGTCAGTGTCTCTCTCTCTGTCTCTGTCAGTGTCTCTGTCAATGTTTCTCTCTCTGTGTCTGTCAGTGTCTCTCTCTCTGTCTCTGTCAGTGTCTCGGTCAGTGTCTCTGTCAGTGTCTCTCTCTCTGTCTCTGTCAGTGTCTCTGTCAATGTTTCTCTCTCTGTGTCTGTCAGTGTCTCTCTCTCTGTCTCTGTCAGTGTCTCGGTCAGTGTCTCTCTCTCTCTGTCTCTGTCAGTGTCTCTCTCTCTGTCTCTGTCAATGTCTATTTCTCTCTCTGTCTCTGTCAGTGTCTCTCTCTCTGTCTCTGTCAGTGTCTCGGTCAGTGTCTCTCTCTCTGTCTCTGTCAGTGTCTCTCTCTCTGTCTCTATTAGTGTCTCTCTCTCTGTCTCGGCCAGTGTCTCGGTCAGTGTCTCTCTCTCTCTGTCTCTGTCAGTGTCTCTCTCTCTGTCTCTGTCAGTGTCTATTTCTCTCTCTGTCTCTGTCAGTGTCTCTCTCTCTGTCTCTGTCAGTGTCTCGGTCAGTGTCTCTCTCTCTGTCAGTGTCTATTTCTCTCCCTGTCTCTGTCAGTGTCTCTCTCTCTGTCTCTGTCAGTATCTCTGTCAGTGTCTCTCTCTCTGTCTCTGTCAGTGTCTCTCTCTCTGTCTCTGTCAGTGTCTCTCTGTCTGTGTCTGTCAGTGTCTCTGTCAGTGTCTCTCTCTCTCTGTCTCTGTCAGTGTCTCTCTCTCTGTCTCTGTCAGTGTCTCTCTCTCTGTGTCTGTCAGTGTCTCTCTCTCTGTGTCTCTCTCTGTGCCTCTGTCAGTGTCTCTGTCAGTATCTCTCTCTCTGTCTCTGTCAGTGTCTCTCTCTCTGTCTCTGTCAGTGTCTCTCTCTCTGTGTCTGTCAGTGTCTCGGTCAGTGTCTCTGTCCATGTATTTGTCAGTGTCTCTCTCTCTGTCTCTGTCAGTGTCTCTCTCTCTGTGTCTGTCAGTGTCTCTCTCTCTGTGTCTCTCTCTGTGCCTCTGTCAGTGTCTCTGTCAGTATCTCTCTCTCTGTCTCTGTCAGTGTCTCTCTCTCTGTCTCTGTCAGTGTCTCTCTCTCTGTGTCTGTCAGTGTCTCGGTCAGTGTCTCTCTCTCTGTCTCTGTCAGTGTCTCTCTCTCTGTCTCGGCCAGTGTTTCTCTCTCTCTCTGTCTCTGTCAGTGTCTCGGTCAGTGTCTCTCTCTCTGTCTCTGTCAGTGTCGCTCTCTCTCTGTCTCTGTCAGTGTCTCTCTCTCTGTTTGTCAGTGTCTCTGTCACTGTCTCTCTCTCTGTCTCTGTCTGTGTCTCTGTCAGTGTTTCTCTCTCTGTGTCTGTCAGTGTCTCTCTCTCTGTCTCTGTCAGTGTCTCTCTCTCTGTCTCTGTCACTCTCTCTGTCAGTGTCTCTGTGTTTCTGTCCACGTCTCTGTCAGTGTCTCTCTCTCTCTGTCTCTGTCAGTGTCTCTCTGTGTTTCTGTCCATGTCTCTGTCAGTGTCTCTGTCAGTGTCTCTCTCTCTCTGTCTCTGTCAGTGTCTCTCTCTCTGTCAGTGTCTCTCTGTGTTTCTGTCCATGTCTCTGTCAGTGTCTCTGTCAGTGTCTCTCTCTCTGTCTCTGTCAGTGTCTCTGTCTCTGTCTCTGTCACTCTCTCTGTCAGTGTCTCTGTCCATGTATTTGTCAGTGTCTCTCTCTCTGTCTCTGTCAGTGACTCTCTCTCTGTCAGTGTCTCTGTGTTTCTGTCCACGTCTCTGTCAGTGTCTCTCTCTCTCTGTCTCTGTCAGTGTCTCGGTCAGTGTCTCTCTCTCTGTCTCTGTCAGTGTCTCTCTCTCTGTCTCGGCCAGTGTCTCTCTCTCTCTCTGTCTCTGTCAGTGTCTCTCTCTGTGCCTCTGTCAGTGTCTCTGTCAGTATCTCTCTCTCTGTCTCTGTCAGTGTCTCTCTCTCTGTGTCTGTCAGTGTCTCTCTCTCTGTGTCTGTCAGTGTCTCGGTCAGTGCTCTCTCTCTGTCTCTGTCAGTGTCTCTCTCTCTGTCTCGGCCAGTGTCTCTCTCTCTCTCTGTCTCTGTCAGTGTCTCTCTCTCTGTGTCTGTCAGTGTCTCTGTCAGTGTCTCTCTCTCTGTCTCTGTCAGTGTCTCTGTCAATGTTTCTCTCTCTGTGTCTGTCAGTGTCTCTCTCTCTGTCTCTGTCAGTGTCTCGGTCAGTGTCTCTGTCAGTGTCTCTCTCTCTGTCTCTGTCAGTGTCTCTGTCAATGTTTCTCTCTCTGTGTCTGTCAGTGTCTCCCTCTCTGTCTCTGTCAGTGTCTCGGTCAGTGTCTCTCTCTCTCTGTCTCTGTCAGTGTCTCTCTCTCTGTCTCTGTCAGTGTCTATTTCTCTCTCTGTCTCTGTCAGTGTCTCTCTCTCTGTCTCTGTCAGTGTCTCGGTCAGTGTCTCTCTCTCTGTCTCTGTCAGTGTCTCTCTCTCTGTCTCTATCAGTGTCTCTCTCTCTGTCTTGGCCAGTGTCTCGGTCAGTGTCTCTCTCTCTCTGTCTCTGTCAGTGTCTCTCTCTCTGTCTCTGTCAGTGTCTATTTCTCTCTCTGTCTCTGTCAGTGTCTCTCTCTCTGTCTCTGTCAGTGTCTCGGTCAGTGTCTCTCTCTCTGTCAGTGTCTATTTCTCTCCCTGTCTCTGTCAGTGTCTCTCTCGCTGTCTCTGTCAGTATCTCTGTCAGTGTCTCTCTCTCTGTCTCTGTCAGTGTCTCTCTCTCTGTCTCTGTCAGTGTCTCTCTGTCTGTGTCTGTCAGTGTCTCTGTCAGTGTCTCTCTCTCTCTGTCTCTGTCAGTGTCTCTCTCTCTGTCTCTGTCAGTGTCTCTCTCTCTGTGTCTGTCAGTGTCTCTCTCTCTGTGTCTCTCTCTGTGCCTCTGTCAGTGTCTCTGTCAGTATCTCTCTCTCTGTCTCTGTCAGTGTCTCTCTCTCTGTGTCTGTCAGTGTCTCGGTCAGTGTCTCTGTCCATGTATTTGTCAGTGTCTCTCTCTCTGTCTCTGTCAGTGTCTCTCTCTCTGTGTCTGTCAGTGTCTCTCTCTCTGTGTCTCTCTCCGTGCCTCTGTCAGTGTCTCTGTCAGTATCTCTCTCTCTGTCTCTGTCAGTGTCTCTCTCTCTGTCTCTGTCAGTGTCTCTCTCTCTGTGTCTGTCAGTGTCTCGGTCAGTGTCTCTCTCTCTGTCTCTGTCAGTGTCTCTCTCTCTGTCTCGGCCAGTGTTTCTCTCTCTCTCTGTCTCTGTCAGTGTCTCTCTCTCTGTGTCTGTCAGTGTCTCGGTCAGTGTCTCTCTCTCTGTCTCTGTCAGTGTCTCTCTCTCTGTCTCGGCCAGTGTTTCTCTCTCTCTCTGTCTCTGTCAGTGTCTCGGTCAGTGTCTCTCTCTCTGTCTCGGCCAGTGTCTCTCTCTCTCTGTCTCTGTCAGTGTCTCTCTCTCTGTGTCTGTCAGTGTCTCTGTCAGTGTCTCTCTCTCTGTCTCTGTCAGTGTCTCTGTCAATGTTTCTCTCTCTGTGTCTGTCAGTGTCTCTCTCTCTGTCTCTGTCAGTGTCTCGGTCAGTGTCTCTGTCAGTGTCTCTCTCTCTGTCTCTGTCAGTGTCTCTGTCAATGTTTCTCTCTCTGTGTCTGTCAGTGTCTCTCTCTCTGTCTCTGTCAGTGTCTCGGTCAGTGTCTCTCTCTCTCTGTCTCTGTCAGTGTCTCTCTCTCTGTCTCTGTCAGTGTCTATTTCTCTCTCTGTCTCTGTCAGTGTCTCTCTCTCTGTCTCTGTCAGTGTCTCGGTCAGTGTCTCTCTCTCTGTCTCTGTCAGTGTCTCTCACTCTGTCTCTATCAGTGTCTCTCTCTCTGTCTCGGCCAGTGTCTCGGTCAGTGTCTCTCTCTCTCTGTCTCTGTCAGTGTCTCTCTCTCTGTCTCTATCAGTGTCTCTCTCTCTGTCTCTGTCAGTGTCTCTGTCAGTGTCTCTCTCTCTGTGTCTGTCAGTGTCTCTGTCAGTGTCTCTCTCTCTGTCTCTGTCAGTGTCTCGGTCAGTGTCTCTCTCTCTGTCAGTGTCTATTTCTCTCCCTGTCTCTGTCAGTGTCTCTCTCTCTGTCTCTGTCAGTATCTCTGTCAGTGTCTCTCTCTCTGTCTCTGTCAGTGTCTCTCTCTCTGTCTCTGTCAGTGTCTCTCTGTCTGTGTCTGTCAGTGTCTCTGTCAGTGTCTCTCTCTCTCTGTCTCTGTCAGTGTCTCTCTCTCTGTCTCTGTCAGTGTCTCTCTCTCTGTGTCTGTCAGTGTCTCTCTCTCTGTGTTTCTGTCCATGTCTCTGTCAGTGTCTCTGTCAGTGTCTCTCTCTCTGTCTCTGTCAGTGTCTCTGTCTCTGTCTCTGTCACTCTCTCTGTCAGTGTCTCTGTCCATGTATTTGTCAGTGTCTCTCTCTCTGTCTCTGTCAGTGTCTCTTTCTCTGTTTCTGTCAGTGTCTCTCTGTGTTTCTGTCCATGTCTCTGTCAGTGTCTCTGTCAGTGTCTCTCTCTCTCTGTCTCTGTCAGTGTCTCTCTCTCTCTGTCTCTGTCAGTGTCTCTGTCTCTATCAGTGTCTCTGTCAGTGTCTCCATCTCTCTGTCTCTGTCAGTGTCTCTCTCTCTGTCAGTGTCTCTCTCTCTATCTCAGCCAGTGTCTCTCTCTCTCTCTGCCTCTGTCAGTGTCTCTGTCTCTGTCAGTATCTCTCTGTGTTTCTGTCCATGTCTCTGTCAGTGTCTCTGTCAGTGTCTCTCTCTCTCTGTCTCTGTCAGTGTCTCTGTAAGTATCTCTCTCTCTCTGTCTCTGTCAGTGTCTCTCTCTCTGTCTCTGTCAGTGTCTCTGTCAGTGTCTCTCTCTCTGTGTCTGTCAGTGTCTCTGTCAGTGTCTCTCTCTGTGCCTCTGTCAGTGTCTCTGTCAGTATCTCTCTCTCTGTCTCTGTCAGTGTCTCTCTCTCTGTGTCTGTCAGTGTCTCTCTCTCTGTCTCTGTCAGTGTCTCGGTCAGTGTCTCTGTCAGTATCTCTCTCTCTGTCTCTGTCAGTGTCTCTCTCTCTGTCTCTGTCAGTGTCTCTCTCTCTGTGTCTGTCAGTGTCTCGGTCAGTGTCTCTCTCTCTGTCTCTGTCAGTGTCTCTCTCTCTGTCTCGGCCAGTGTTTCTCTCTCTCTCTGTCTCTGTCAGTGTCTCTCTCTCTGTGTCTGTCAGTGTCTCGGTCAGTGTCTCTCTCTCTGTCTCTGTCAGTGTCTCTCTCTCTGTCTCGGCCAGTGTTTCTCTCTCTCTCTGTCTCTGTCAGTGTCTCGGTCAGTGTCTCTCTCTCTGTCTCGGCCAGTGTCTCTCTCTCTCTGTCTCTGTCAGTGTCTCTCTCTCTGTGTCTGTCAGTGTCTCTGTCAGTGTCTCTCTCTCTGTCTCTGTCAGTGTCTCTGTCAATGTTTCTCTCTCTGTGTCTGTCAGTGTCTCTCTCTCTGTCTCTGTCAGTGTCTCGGTCAGTGTCTCTGTCAGTGTCTCTCTCTCTGTCTCTGTCAGTGTCTCTGTCAATGTTTCTCTCTCTGTGTCTGTCAGTGTCTCTCTCTCTGTCTCTGTCAGTGTCTCGGTCAGTGTCTCTCTCTCTCTGTCTCTGTCAGTGTCTCTCTCTCTGTCTCTGTCAGTGTCTATTTCTCTCTCTGTCTCTGTCAGTGTCTCTCTCTCTGTCTCTGTCAGTGTCTCGGTCAGTGTCTCTCTCTCTGTCTCTGTCAGTGTCTCTCACTCTGTCTCTATCAGTGTCTCTCTCTCTGTCTCGGCCAGTGTCTCGGTCAGTGTCTCTCTCTCTCTGTCTCTGTCAGTGTCTCTCTCTCTGTCTCTATCAGTGTCTCTCTCTCTGTCTCTGTCAGTGTCTCTGTCAGTGTCTCTCTCTCTGTGTCTGTCAGTGTCTCTGTCAGTGTCTCTCTCTCTGTCTCTGTCAGTGTCTCGGTCAGTGTCTCTCTCTCTGTCAGTGTCTATTTCTCTCCCTGTCTCTGTCAGTGTCTCTCTCTCTGTCTCTGTCAGTATCTCTGTCAGTGTCTCTCTCTCTGTCTCTGTCAGTGTCTCTCTCTCTGTCTCTGTCAGTGTCTCTCTGTCTGTGTCTGTCAGTGTCTCTGTCAGTGTCTCTCTCTCTCTGTCTCTGTCAGTGTCTCTCTCTCTGTCTCTGTCAGTGTCTCTCTCTCTGTGTCTGTCAGTGTCTCTCTCTCTGTGTTTCTGTCCATGTCTCTGTCAGTGTCTCTGTCAGTGTCTCTCTCTCTGTCTCTGTCAGTGTCTCTGTCTCTGTCTCTGTCACTCTCTCTGTCAGTGTCTCTGTCCATGTATTTGTCAGTGTCTCTCTCTCTGTCTCTGTCAGTGTCTCTTTCTCTGTTTCTGTCAGTGTCTCTCTGTGTTTCTGTCCATGTCTCTGTCAGTGTCTCTGTCAGTGTCTCTCTCTCTCTGTCTCTGTCAGTGTCTCTCTCTCTCTGTCTCTGTCAGTGTCTCTGTCTCTATCAGTGTCTCTGTCAGTGTCTCCATCTCTCTGTCTCTGTCAGTGTCTCTCTCTCTGTCAGTGTCTCTCTCTCTATCTCAGCCAGTGTCTCTCTCTCTCTCTGCCTCTGTCAGTGTCTCTGTCTCTGTCAGTATCTCTCTGTGTTTCTGTCCATGTCTCTGTCAGTGTCTCTGTCAGTGTCTCTCTCTCTCTGTCTCTGTCAGTGTCTCTGTAAGTATCTCTCTCTCTCTGTCTCTGTCAGTGTCTCTCTCTCTGTCTCTGTCAGTGTCTCTGTCAGTGTCTCTCTCTCTGTGTCTGTCAGTGTCTCTGTCAGTGTCTCTCTCTGTGCCTCTGTCAGTGTCTCTGTCAGTATCTCTCTCTCTGTCTCTGTCAGTGTCTCTCTCTCTGTGTCTGTCAGTGTCTCTCTCTCTGTCTCTGTCAGTGTCTCGGTCAGTGTCTCTCTCTGTCTCTGTCAGTGTCTCTCTCTCTGTCTCTGTCAGTGTCTCTGTCAGTGTCTCTCTCTCTGTGTCTGTCAGTCTCTCTGTCAGTGTCTCTCTCTCTGTCTCGGCCAGTGTCTCTCTCTCTCTCTGTCTCTGTCAGTGTCTCTCTCTGTGCCTCTGTCAGTGTCTCTGTCAGTATCTCTCTCTCTGTCTCTGTCAGTGTCTCTCTCTCTGTGTCTGTCAGTGTCTCTCTCTCTGTGTCTGTCAGTGTCTCGGTCAGTGCTCTCTCTCTGTCTCTGTCAGTGTCTCTCTCTCTGTCTCGGCCAGTGTCTCTCTCTCTCTCTGTCTCTGTCAGTGTCTCTCTCTCTGTGTCTGTCAGTGTTTCTGTCAGTGTCTCTCTCTCTGTCTCTGTCAGTGTCTATTTCTCTCTCTGTCTCTGTCAGTGTCTCTCTCTCTGTCTCTGTCAGTGTCTCGGTCAGTGTCTCTCTCTCTGTCTCTGTCAGTGTCTCTCTCTCTGTCTCGGCCAGTGTCTCTCTCTCTGTGTCTGTCAGTGTCTCGGTCAGTGCTCTCTCTCTGTCTCTGTCAGTGTCTCTCTCTCTGTCTCGGCCAGTGTCTCTCTCTCTCTGTCTCTGTCAGTGTCTCTCTCTCTGTGTCTGTCAGTGTCTCTGTCAGTGTCTCTCTCTCTGTCTCTGTCAGTGTCTCTGTCAATGTTTCTCTCTCTGTGTCTGTCAGTGTCTCTCTCTCTGTCTCTGTCAGTGTCTCGGTCAGTGTCTCTGTCAGTGTCTCTCTCTCTGTCTCTGTCAGTGTCTCTGTCAATGTTTCTCTCTCTGTGTCTGTCAGTGTCTCTCTCTCTGTCTCTGTCAGTGTCTCGGTCAGTGTCTCTCTCTCTCTGTCTCTGTCAGTGTCTCTCTCTCTGTCTCTGTCAGTGTCTATTTCTCTCTCTGTCTCTGTCAGTGTCTCTCTCTCTGTCTCTGTCAGTGTCTCGGTCAGTGTCTCTCTCTCTGTCTCTGTCAGTGTCTCTCTCTCTCTGTCTCTATCAGTGTCTCTCTCTCTGTCTCGGCCAGTGTCTCTCTCTCTCTCTGTCTCTGTCAGTGTCTCGGTCAGTGTCTCTCTCTCTGTCAGTGTCTATTTCTCTCTCTGTCTCTGTCAGTGTCTCTCTCTCTGTCTCTGTCAGTATCTCTGTCAGTGTCTCTCTCTCTGTCTCTGTCAGTGTCTCTCTCTCTGTCTCTGTCAGTGTCTCTCTCTCTGTGTCTGTCAGTGTCTCTGTCAGTGTCTCTCTCTCTCTGTCTCTGTCAGTGTCTCTCTCTCTCTGTCTCTGTCAGTGTCTCTCTCTCTGTGTCTGTCAGTGTCTCTCTCTCTGTGTCTCTCTCTGTGCCTCTGTCAGTGTCTCTGTCAGTATCTCTCTCTCTGTCTCTGTCAGTGTCTCTCTCTCTGTCTCTGTCAGTGTCTCTCTCTCTGTGTCTGTCAGTGTCTCGGTCAGTGTCTCTCTCTCTGTCTCTGTCAGTGTCTCTCTCTCTGTCTCGGCCAGTGTCTCTCTCTCTCTCTGTCTCTGTCAGTGTCTCGGTCAGTGTCTCTCTCTCTGTCTCTGTCAGTGTCTCTCTCTCTCTGTCTCTGTCAGTGTCTCTCTCTCTGTGTCTGTCAGTGTCTCTGTCAGTGTCTCTCTCTCTGTCTCTGTCAGTGTCTCTGTCAGTGTTTCTCTCTCTGTGTCTGTCAGTGTCTCTCTATCTGTCTCTGTCAGTGTCTCTCTCTCTGTCTCTGTCACTCTCTCTGTCAGTGTCTCTGTGTTTCTGTCCACGTCTCTGTCAGTGTCTCTCTCTCTCTGTCTCTGTCAGTGTCTCTCTGTGTTTCTGTCCATGTCTCTGTCAGTGTCTCTGTCAGTGTCTCTCTCTCTCTGTCTCTGTCAGTGTCTCTCTCTCTGTCAGTGTCTCTCTGTGTTTCTGTCCATGTCTCTGTCAGTGTCTCTGTCAGTGTCTCTCTCTCTGTCTCTGTCAGTGTCTCTGTCTCTGTCTCTGTCACTCTCTCTGTCAGTGTCTCTGTCCATGTATTTGTCAGTGTCTCTCTCTCTGTCTCTGTCAGTGACTCTCTCTCTGTCAGTGTCTCTGTGTTTCTGTCCACGTCTCTGTCAGTGTCTCTCTCTCTCTGTCTCTGTCAGTGTCTCTTTCTCTGTTTCTGTCAGTGTCTCTCTCTCTGTCAGTGTCTCTCTGTGTTTCTGTCCATGTCTCTGTCAGTGTCTCTGTCAGTGTCTCTCTCTCTCTGTCTCTGTCAGTGTCTCTCTCTCTCTGTCTCTGTCAGTGTCTCTGTCTCTATCAGAGTCTCTGTCAGTGTCTCCATCTCTCTGTCTCTGTCAGTGTCTCTCTCTCTGTCAGTGTCTCTCTCTCTATCTCAGCCAGTGTCTCTCTCTCTCTCTGCCTCTGTCAGTGTCTCTGTCTCTGTCAGTATCTCTCTGTGTTTCTGTCCATGTCTCTGTCAGTGTCTCTGTCAGTGTCTCTCTCTCTCTGTCTCTGTCAGTGTCTCTGTCAGTGTCTCTCTCTCTCTGTCTCTGTCAGTGTCTCTGTAAGTATCTCTCTCTCTCTGTCTCTGTCAGTGTCTCTCTCTCTGTCTCTGTCAGTGTCTCTGTCAGTGTCTCTCTCTCTGTGTCTGTCAGTGTCTCTGTCAGTGTCTCTCTCTGTGCCTCTGTCAGTGTCTCTGTCAGTATCTCTCTCTCTGTCTCTGTCAGTGTCTCTCTCTCTGTGTCTGTCAGTGTCTCTCTCTCTGTCTCTGTCAGTGTCTCTCTCTGTCTCTGTCAGTGTCTCTCTCTCTGTCTCTGTCAGTGTCTCTGTCAGTGTCTCTCTCTCTGTGTCTGTCAGTGTCTCTGTCAGTGTCTCTCTCTCTCTGTCTCTGTTAGTGTCTCTCTCTCTGTCTCTGTCAGTGTCTCTGTCAGTGTCTCTCTCTCTGTCTCTGTCAGTGTCTCTCTCTCTGTCTCTGTCAGTGTCTCTGTCAGTGTCTCTCTCTCTGTCTCTGTCAGTGTCTCTGTCAGTGTCTCTCTCTCTGTCTCTGTCAGTGTCTCTGTCAGTGTCTCTCTCTCTGTGTCTGTCAGTGTCTCTGTCAGCGTCTCTCTCTCTGTCTCTGTCAGTGTCTCTCTCTCTCTTTCTCTGTCAGTGTCTCTCTCTCTGTGTCTGTCAGTGTCTCTGTCAGTGTCTCTCTCTCTGTCTCTGTCAGTGTCTCTGTCAGTGTTTCTCTCTCTGTGTCTGTCAGTGTCTCTCTCTCTGTCTCTGTCAGTGTCTCTCTCTCTGTGTCTGTCAGTGTCTCTCTCTCTGTCTCTATCGGTGTCTCGGTCAGTGTCTCTCTCTGTCTCTGTCAGTGTCTCTCTCTCTGTCTCTGTCAGTGTCTCTGTCAGTGTCTCTCTCTCTGTGTCTGTCAGTGTCTCTGTCAGTGTCTCTCTCTCTCTGTCTCTGTCAGTGTCTCTCTCTCTGTCTCTGTCAGTGTCTCTGTCAGTGTCTCTCTCTCTGTCTCTGTCAGTGTCTCTCTCTCTGTCTCTGTCAGTGTCTCTGTCAGTGTCTCTCTCTCTGTCTCTGTCAGTGTCTCTGTCAGTGTCTCTCTCTCTGTCTCTGTCAGTGTCTCTCTCTCTGTCTCTGTCAGTGTCTCTGTCAGTGTCTCTCTCTCTGTCTCTGTCAGTGTCTCTGTCAGTGTCTCTCTCTCTGTCTCTGTCAGTGTCTCTGTCAGTGTCTCTCTCTCTGTGTCTGTCAGTGTCTCTGTCAGCGTCTCTCTCTCTGTCTCTGTCAGTGTTTCTCTCTCTGTGTCTGTCAGTGTCTCTCTCTCTGTCTCTGTCAGTGTCTCGGTCAGTGTCTCGGTCAGTGTCTCTCTCTCTGTCTCTGTCAGTGTCTCTCTCTCTGTCTCTGTCAGTATCTCAGTCAGTGTCTCTCTCTCTGTCTCTGTCAGTGTCTCTCTCTCTGTCTCTGTCAGTGTCTCTGTCAGTGTCTCTCTCTCTGTCTCTCTCTCTGTCTCTCTCTCTGTCTGTGTCTCTCTCTCTGTCTCTGTCAGTGTCTCTCTCTCTCTGTCTCTTCCAGTGTCTCTCGCTCTCTCTGTCTCTGTCAGTGTCTCGGTCAGTGTCTCTCTCTCTGTCTCTGTCAGTGTCTCTCTCTCTGTCTCGGCCAGTGTCTCTCTCTCTCTCTGTCTCTGTCAGTGTCTCTCTCTGTGCCTCTGTCAGTGTCTCTGTCAGTATCTCTCTCTCTGTCTCTGTCAGTGTCTCTCTCTCTGTGTCTGTCAGTGTCTCTCTCTCTGTGTCTGTCAGTGTCTCGGTCAGTGTCTCTCTCTGTCTCTGTCAGTGTCTCTCTCTCTGTCTCGGCCAGTGTCTCTCTCTCTCTCTGTGTCTGTCAGTGTCTCTCTCTCTGTGTCTGTCAGTGTCTCGGTCAGTGTCTCTCTCTGTCTCTGTCAGTGTCTCTCTCTCTGTCTCGGCCAGTGTCTCTCTCTCTCTCTGTCTCTGTCAGTGTCTCTCTCTCTGTGTCTGTCAGTGTCTCTGTCAGTGCTCTCTCTCTGTCTCTGTCAGTGTCTCTCTCTCTGTCTCGGCCAGTGTCTCTCTCTCTCTCTGTCTCTGTCAGTGTCTCTCTCTCTGTGTCTGTCAGTGTCTCTGTCAGTGTCTCTCTCTCTGTCTCTGTCAGTGTCTATTTCTCTCTCTGTCTCTGTCAGTGTCTCTCTCTCTGTCTCTGTCAGTGTCTCGGTCAGTGCTCTCTCTCTGTCTCTGTCAGTGTCTCTCTCTCTGTCTCGGCCAGTGTCTCTCTCTCTCTGTCTCTGTCAGTGTCTCTCTCTCTGTGTCTGTCAGTGTCTCTGTCAGTGTCTCTCTCTCTGTCTCTGTCAGTGTCTCTGTCAATGTTTCTCTCTCTGTGTCTGTCAGTGTCTCTCTCTCTGTCTCTGTCAGTGTCTCGGTCAGTGTCTCTGTCAGTGTCTCTCTCTCTGTCTCTGTCAGTGTCTCTGTCAATGTTTCTCTCTCTGTGTCTGTCAGTGTCTCTCTCTCTGTCTCTGTCAGTGTCTCGGTCAGTGTCTCTCTCTCTCTGTCTCTGTCAGTGTCTCTCTCTCTGTCTCTGTCAGTGTCTATTTCTCTCTCTGTCTCTGTCAGTGTCTCTCTCTCTGTCTCTGTCAGTGTCTCGGTCAGTGTCTCTCTCTCTGTCTCTGTCAGTGTCTCTCTCTCTCTGTCTCTATCAGTGTCTCTCTCTCTGTCTCGGCCAGTGTCTCTCTCTTTCTCTGTCTCTGTCAGTGTCTCGGTCAGTGTCTCTCTCTCTGTCAGTGTCTATTTCTCTCTCTGTCTCTGTCAGTGTCTCTCTCTCTGTCTCTGTCAGTATCTCTGTCAGTGTCTCTCTCTCTGTCTCTGTCAGTGTCTCTCTCTCTGTGTCTGTCAGTGTCTCTGTCAGTGTCTCTCTCTCTCTGTCTCTGTCAGTGTCTCTCTCTCTGTCTCTGTCAGTGTCTCTCTCTCTGTGTCTGTCAGTGTCTCTCTCTCTGTGTCTCTCTCTGTGCCTCTGTCAGTGTCTCTGTCAGTATCTCTCTCTCTGTCTCTGTCAGTGTCTCTCTCTCTGTCTCTGTCAGTGTCTCTCTCTCTGTGTCTGTCAGTGTCTCGGTCAGTGTCTCTCTCAGTGTCTCTCTCTCTCTCTGTCTCTGTCAGTGTCTCGGTCAGTGTCTCTCTCTCTGTCTCTGTCAGTATCTCTCTCTCTGTCTCTGTCAGTGTCTCTCTCTCTGTGTCTGTCAGTGTCTCGGTCAGTGTCTCTCTCTCTGTCTCTGTCAGTGTCTCTCTCTCTGTCTCGGCCAGTGTCTCTCTCTCTCTCTGTCTCTGTCAGTGTCTCTGTCAGTGTCTCTCTCTCTGTCTCTGTCAGTGTCTCTCTCTCTGTCTCTGTCAGTGTCTCTCTCTCTGTGTCTGTCAGTGTCTCTGTCAGTGTCTCTCTCTCTGTCTCTGTCAGTGTCTCTGTCAATGTTTCTCTCTCTGTGTCTGTCAGTGTCTCTCTCTCTGTCTCTGTCAGTGTCTCGGTCAGTGTCTCTGTCAGTGTCTCTCTCTCTGTCTCTGTCAGTGTCTCTGTCAATGTTTCTCTCTCTGTGTCTGTCAGTGTCTCTCTCTCTGTCTCTGTCAGTGTCTCGGTCAGTGTCTCTCTCTCTCTGTCTCTGTCAGTGTCTCTCTCTCTGTCTCTGTCAGTGTCTATTTCTCTCTCTGTCTCTGTCAGTGTCTCTCTCTCTGTCTCTGTCAGTGTCTCGGTCAGTGTCTCTCTCTCTGTCTCTGTCAGTGTCTCTCTCTCTCTGTCTCTATCAGTGTCTCTCTCTCTGTCTCGGCCAGTGTCTCTCTCTCTCTCTGTCTCTGTCAGTGTCTCGGTCAGTGTCTCTCTCTCTGTCAGTGTCTATTTCTCTCTCTGTCTCTGTCAGTGTCTCTCTCTCTGTCTCTGTCAGTATCTCTGTCAGTGTCTCTCTCTCTGTCTCTGTCAGTGTCTCTCTCTCTGTCTCTGTCAGTGTCTCTCTCTCTGTGTCTGTCAGTGTCTCTGTCAGTGTCTCTCTCTCTCTGTCTCTGTCAGTGTCTCTCTCTCTCTGTCTCTGTCAGTGTCTCTCTCTCTGTGTCTGTCAGTGTCTCTCTCTCTGTGTCTCTCTCTGTGCCTCTGTCAGTGTCTCTGTCAGTATCTCTCTCTCTGTCTCTGTCAGTGTCTCTCTCTCTGTCTCTGTCAGTGTCTCTCTCTCTGTGTCTGTCAGTGTCTCGGTCAGTGTCTCTCTCTCTGTCTCTGTCAGTGTCTCTCTCTCTGTCTCGGCCAGTGTCTCTCTCTCTCTCTGTCTCTGTCAGTGTCTCGGTCAGTGTCTCTCTCTCTGTCTCTGTCAGTGTCTCTCTCTCTCTGTCTCTGTCAGTGTCTCTCTCTCTGTGTCTGTCAGTGTCTCTGTCAGTGTCTCTCTCTCTGTCTCTGTCAGTGTCTCTGTCAGTGTTTCTCTCTCTGTGTCTGTCAGTGTCTCTCTCTCTGTCTCTGTCAGTGTCTCTCTCTCTGTCTCTGTCACTCTCTCTGTCAGTGTCTCTGTGTTTCTGTCCACGTCTCTGTCAGTGTCTCTCTCTCTCTGTCTCTGTCAGTGTCTCTCTGTGTTTCTGTCCATGTCTCTGTCAGTGTCTCTGTCAGTGTCTCTCTCTCTCTGTCTCTGTCAGTGTCTCTCTCTCTCTGTCTCTGTCAGTGTCTCTGTCTCTATCAGAGTCTCTGTCAGTGTCTCCATCTCTCTGTCTCTGTCAGTGTCTCTCTCTCTGTCAGTGTCTCTCTCTCTATCTCAGCCAGTGTCTCTCTCTCTCTCTGCCTCTGTCAGTGTCTCTGTCTCTGTCAGTATCTCTCTGTGTTTCTGTCCATGTCTCTGTCAGTGTCTCTGTCAGTGTCTCTCTCTCTCTGTCTCTGTCAGTGTCTCTGTCAGTGTCTCTCTCTCTCTGTCTCTGTCAGTGTCTCTGTAAGTATCTCTCTCTCTCTGTCTCTGTCAGTGTCTCTCTCTCTGTCTCTGTCAGTGTCTCTGTCAGTGTCTCTCTCTCTGTGTCTGTCAGTGTCTCTGTCAGTGTCTCTCTCTGTGCCTCTGTCAGTGTCTCTGTCAGTATCTCTCTCTCTGTCTCTGTCAGTGTCTCTCTCTCTGTGTCTGTCAGTGTCTCTCTCTCTGTCTCTGTCGGTGTCTCGGTCAGTGTCTCTCTCTGTCTCTGTCAGTGTCTCTCTCTCTGTCTCTGTCAGTGTCTCTGTCAGTGTCTCTCTCTCTGTGTCTGTCAGTGTCTCTGTCAGTGTCTCTCTCTCTCTGTCTCTGTCAGTGTCTCTCTCTCTGTCTCTGTCAGTGTCTCTGTCAGTGTCTCTCTCTCTGTCTCTGTCAGTGTCTCTCTCTCTGTCTCTGTCAGTGTCTCTGTCAGTGTCTCTCTCTCTGTCTCTGTCAGTGTCTCTGTCAGTGTCTCTCTCTCTGTCTCTGTCAGTGTCTCTGTCAGTGTCTCTCTCTCTGTGTCTGTCAGTGTCTCTGTCAGCGTCTCTCTCTCTGTCTCTGTCAGTGTCTCTCTCTCTCTTTCTCTGTCAGTGTCTCTCTCTCTGTGTCTGTCAGTGTCTCTGTCAGTGTCTCTCTCTCTGTCTCTGTCAGTGTCTCTGTCAGTGTTTCTCTCTCTGTGTCTGTCAGTGTCTCTCTCTCTGTCTCTGTCAGTGTCTCTCTCTCTGTGTCTGTCAGTGTCTCTCTCTCTGTCTCTATCGGTGTCTCGGTCAGTGTCTCTCTCTGTCTCTGTCAGTGTCTCTCTCTCTGTCTCTGTCAGTGTCTCTGTCAGTGTCTCTCTCTCTGTGTCTGTCAGTGTCTCTGTCAGTGTCTCTCTCTCTCTGTCTCTGTCAGTGTCTCTCTCTCTGTCTCTGTCAGTGTCTCTGTCAGTGTCTCTCTCTCTGTCTCTGTCAGTGTCTCTCTCTCTGTCTCTGTCAGTGTCTCTGTCAGTGTCTCTCTCTCTGTCTCTGTCAGTGTCTCTGTCAGTGTCTCTCTCTCTGTCTCTGTCAGTGTCTCTGTCAGTGTCTCTCTCTCTGTGTCTGTCAGTGTCTCTGTCAGCGTCTCTCTCTCTGTCTCTGTCAGTGTCTCTCTCTCTCTTTCTCTGTCAGTGTCTCTCTCTCTGTGTCTGTCAGTGTCTCTGTCAGTGTCTCTCTCTCTGTCTCTGTCAGTGTCTCTGTCAGTGTTTCTCTCTCTGTGTCTGTCAGTGTCTCTCTCTCTGTCTCTGTCAGTGTCTCGGTCAGTGTCTCGGTCAGTGTCTCTCTCTCTGTCTCTGTCAGTGTCTCTCTCTCTGTCTCTGTCAGTATCTCAGTCAGTGTCTCTCTCTCTGTCTCTGTCAGTGTCTCTCTCTCTGTCTCTGTCAGTGTCTCTGTCAGTGTCTCTCTCTCTGTCTCTCTCTCTGTCTCTCTCTCTGTCTGTGTCTCTCTCTCTGTCTCTGTCAGTGTCTCTCTCTCTCTGTCTCTTCCAGTGTCTCTCGCTCTCTCTGTCTCTGTCAGTGTCTCGGTCAGTGTCTCTCTCTCTGTCTCTGTCAGTGTCTCTCTCTCTGTCTCGGCCAGTGTCTCTCTCTCTCTCTGTCTCTGTCAGTGTCTCTCTCTGTGCCTCTGTCAGTGTCTCTGTCAGTATCTCTCTCTCTGTCTCTGTCAGTGTCTCTCTCTCTGTGTCTGTCAGTGTCTCTCTCTCTGTGTCTGTCAGTGTCTCGGTCAGTGTCTCTCTCTGTCTCTGTCAGTGTCTCTCTCTCTGTCTCGGCCAGTGTCTCTCTCTCTCTCTGTGTCTGTCAGTGTCTCTCTCTCTGTGTCTGTCAGTGTCTCGGTCAGTGTCTCTCTCTGTCTCTGTCAGTGTCTCTCTCTCTGTCTCGGCCAGTGTCTCTCTCTCTCTCTGTCTCTGTCAGTGTCTCTCTCTCTGTGTCTGTCAGTGTCTCTGTCAGTGCTCTCTCTCTGTCTCTGTCAGTGTCTCTCTCTCTGTCTCGGCCAGTGTCTCTCTCTCTCTCTGTCTCTGTCAGTGTCTCTCTCTCTGTGTCTGTCAGTGTCTCTGTCAGTGTCTCTCTCTCTGTCTCTGTCAGTGTCTATTTCTCTCTCTGTCTCTGTCAGTGTCTCTCTCTCTGTCTCTGTCAGTGTCTCGGTCAGTGCTCTCTCTCTGTCTCTGTCAGTGTCTCTCTCTCTGTCTCGGCCAGTGTCTCTCTCTCTCTGTCTCTGTCAGTGTCTCTCTCTCTGTGTCTGTCAGTGTCTCTGTCAGTGTCTCTCTCTCTGTCTCTGTCAGTGTCTCTGTCAATGTTTCTCTCTCTGTGTCTGTCAGTGTCTCTCTCTCTGTCTCTGTCAGTGTCTCGGTCAGTGTCTCTGTCAGTGTCTCTCTCTCTGTCTCTGTCAGTGTCTCTGTCAATGTTTCTCTCTCTGTGTCTGTCAGTGTCTCTCTCTCTGTCTCTGTCAGTGTCTCGGTCAGTGTCTCTCTCTCTCTGTCTCTGTCAGTGTCTCTCTCTCTGTCTCTGTCAGTGTCTATTTCTCTCTCTGTCTCTGTCAGTGTCTCTCTCTCTGTCTCTGTCAGTGTCTCGGTCAGTGTCTCTCTCTCTGTCTCTGTCAGTGTCTCTCTCTCTCTGTCTCTATCAGTGTCTCTCTCTCTGTCTCGGCCAGTGTCTCTCTCTTTCTCTGTCTCTGTCAGTGTCTCGGTCAGTGTCTCTCTCTCTGTCAGTGTCTATTTCTCTCTCTGTCTCTGTCAGTGTCTCTCTCTCTGTCTCTGTCAGTATCTCTGTCAGTGTCTCTCTCTCTGTCTCTGTCAGTGTCTCTCTCTCTGTGTCTGTCAGTGTCTCTGTCAGTGTCTCTCTCTCTCTGTCTCTGTCAGTGTCTCTCTCTCTGTCTCTGTCAGTGTCTCTCTCTCTGTGTCTGTCAGTGTCTCTCTCTCTGTGTCTCTCTCTGTGCCTCTGTCAGTGTCTCTGTCAGTATCTCTCTCTCTGTCTCTGTCAGTGTCTCTCTCTCTGTCTCTGTCAGTGTCTCTCTCTCTGTGTCTGTCAGTGTCTCGGTCAGTGTCTCTCTCTCTGTCTCTGTCAGTGTCTCTCTCTCTGTCTCGGCCAGTGTCTCTCTCTCTCTCTGTCTCTGTCAGTGTCTCGGTCAGTGTCTCTCTCTCTGTCTCTGTCAGTATCTCTCTCTCTGTCTCTGTCAGTGTCTCTCTCTCTGTGTCTGTCAGTGTCTCGGTCAGTGTCTCTCTCTCTGTCTCTGTCAGTGTCTCTCTCTCTGTCTCGGCCAGTGTCTCTCTCTCTCTCTGTCTCTGTCAGTGTCTCTGTCAGTGTCTCTCTCTCTGTCTCTGTCAGTGTCTCTCTCTCTGTCTCTGTCAGTGTCTCTCTCTCTGTGTCTGTCAGTGTCTCTGTCAGTGTCTCTCTCTCTGTCTCTGTCAGTGTCTCTGTCAATGTTTCTCTCTCTGTGTCTGTCAGTGTCTCTCTCTCTGTCTCTGTCAGTGTCTCGGTCAGTGTCTCTGTCAGTGTCTCTCTCTCTGTCTCTGTCAGTGTCTCTGTCAATGTTTCTCTCTCTGTGTCTGTCAGTGTCTCTCTCTCTGTCTCTGTCAGTGTCTCGGTCAGTGTCTCTCTCTCTCTGTCTCTGTCAGTGTCTCTCTCTCTGTCTCTGTCAGTGTCTATTTCTCTCTCTGTCTCTGTCAGTGTCTCTCTCTCTGTCTCTGTCAGTGTCTCGGTCAGTGTCTCTCTCTCTGTCTCTGTCAGTGTCTCTCTCTCTCTGTCTCTATCAGTGTCTCTCTCTCTGTCTCGGCCAGTGTCTCTCTCTCTCTCTGTCTCTGTCAGTGTCTCGGTCAGTGTCTCTCTCTCTGTCAGTGTCTATTTCTCTCTCTGTCTCTGTCAGTGTCTCTCTCTCTGTCTCTGTCAGTATCTCTGTCAGTGTCTCTCTCTCTGTCTCTGTCAGTGTCTCTCTCTCTGTCTCTGTCAGTGTCTCTCTCTCTGTGTCTGTCAGTGTCTCTGTCAGTGTCTCTCTCTCTCTGTCTCTGTCAGTGTCTCTCTCTCTCTGTCTCTGTCAGTGTCTCTCTCTCTGTGTCTGTCAGTGTCTCTCTCTCTGTGTCTCTCTCTGTGCCTCTGTCAGTGTCTCTGTCAGTATCTCTCTCTCTGTCTCTGTCAGTGTCTCTCTCTCTGTCTCTGTCAGTGTCTCTCTCTCTGTGTCTGTCAGTGTCTCGGTCAGTGTCTCTCTCTCTGTCTCTGTCAGTGTCTCTCTCTCTGTCTCGGCCAGTGTCTCTCTCTCTCTCTGTCTCTGTCAGTGTCTCGGTCAGTGTCTCTCTCTCTGTCTCTGTCAGTGTCTCTCTCTCTCTGTCTCTGTCAGTGTCTCTCTCTCTGTGTCTGTCAGTGTCTCTGTCAGTGTCTCTCTCTCTGTCTCTGTCAGTGTCTCTGTCAGTGTTTCTCTCTCTGTGTCTGTCAGTGTCTCTCTCTCTGTCTCTGTCAGTGTCTCTCTCTCTGTCTCTGTCACTCTCTCTGTCAGTGTCTCTGTGTTTCTGTCCACGTCTCTGTCAGTGTCTCTCTCTCTCTGTCTCTGTCAGTGTCTCTCTGTGTTTCTGTCCATGTCTCTGTCAGTGTCTCTGTCAGTGTCTCTCTCTCTCTGTCTCTGTCAGTGTCTCTCTCTCTGTCAGTGTCTCTCTGTGTTTCTGTCCATGTCTCTGTCAGTGTCTCTGTCAGTGTCTCTCTCTCTGTCTCTGTCAGTGTCTCTGTCTCTGTCTCTGTCACTCTCTCTGTCAGTGTCTCTGTCCATGTATTTGTCAGTGTCTCTCTCTCTGTCTCTGTCAGTGACTCTCTCTCTGTCAGTGTCTCTGTGTTTCTGTCCACGTCTCTGTCAGTGTCTCTCTCTCTCTGTCTCTGTCAGTGTCTCTTTCTCTGTTTCTGTCAGTGTCTCTCTCTCTGTCAGTGTCTCTCTGTGTTTCTGTCCATGTCTCTGTCAGTGTCTCTGTCAGTGTCTCTCTCTCTCTGTCTCTGTCAGTGTCTCTCTCTCTCTGTCTCTGTCAGTGTCTCTGTCTCTATCAGAGTCTCTGTCAGTGTCTCCATCTCTCTGTCTCTGTCAGTGTCTCTCTCTCTGTCAGTGTCTCTCTCTCTATCTCAGCCAGTGTCTCTCTCTCTCTCTGCCTCTGTCAGTGTCTCTGTCTCTGTCAGTATCTCTCTGTGTTTCTGTCCATGTCTCTGTCAGTGTCTCTGTCAGTGTCTCTCTCTCTCTGTCTCTGTCAGTGTCTCTGTCAGTGTCTCTCTCTCTCTGTCTCTGTCAGTGTCTCTGTAAGTATCTCTCTCTCTCTGTCTCTGTCAGTGTCTCTCTCTCTGTCTCTGTCAGTGTCTCTGTCAGTGTCTCTCTCTCTGTGTCTGTCAGTGTCTCTGTCAGTGTCTCTCTCTGTGCCTCTGTCAGTGTCTCTGTCAGTATCTCTCTCTCTGTCTCTGTCAGTGTCTCTCTCTCTGTGTCTGTCAGTGTCTCTCTCTCTGTCTCTGTCAGTGTCTCTCTCTGTCTCTGTCAGTGTCTCTCTCTCTGTCTCTGTCAGTGTCTCTGTCAGTGTCTCTCTCTCTGTGTCTGTCAGTGTCTCTGTCAGTGTCTCTCTCTCTCTGTCTCTGTTAGTGTCTCTCTCTCTGTCTCTGTCAGTGTCTCTGTCAGTGTCTCTCTCTCTGTCTCTGTCAGTGTCTCTCTCTCTGTCTCTGTCAGTGTCTCTGTCAGTGTCTCTCTCTCTGTCTCTGTCAGTGTCTCTGTCAGTGTCTCTCTCTCTGTCTCTGTCAGTGTCTCTGTCAGTGTCTCTCTCTCTGTGTCTGTCAGTGTCTCTGTCAGCGTCTCTCTCTCTGTCTCTGTCAGTGTCTCTCTCTCTCTTTCTCTGTCAGTGTCTCTCTCTCTGTGTCTGTCAGTGTCTCTGTCAGTGTCTCTCTCTCTGTCTCTGTCAGTGTCTCTGTCAGTGTTTCTCTCTCTGTGTCTGTCAGTGTCTCTCTCTCTGTCTCTGTCAGTGTCTCGGTCAGTGTCTCGGTCAGTGTCTCTCTCTCTGTCTCTGTCAGTGTCTCTCTCTCTGTCTCTGTCAGTATCTCAGTCAGTGTCTCTCTCTCTGTCTCTGTCAGTGTCTCTCTCTCTGTCTCTGTCAGTGTCTCTGTCAGTGTCTCTCTCTCTGTCTCTCTCTCTGTCTCTCTCTCTGTCTGTGTCTCTCTCTCTGTCTCTGTCAGTGTCTCTCTCTCTCTGTCTCTTCCAGTGTCTCTCGCTCTCTCTGTCTCTGTCAGTGTCTCGGTCAGTGTCTCTCTCTCTGTCTCTGTCAGTGTCTCTCTCTCTGTCTCGGCCAGTGTCTCTCTCTCTCTCTGTCTCTGTCAGTGTCTCTCTCTGTGCCTCTGTCAGTGTCTCTGTCAGTATCTCTCTCTCTGTCTCTGTCAGTGTCTCTCTCTCTGTGTCTGTCAGTGTCTCTCTCTCTGTGTCTGTCAGTGTCTCGGTCAGTGTCTCTCTCTGTCTCTGTCAGTGTCTCTCTCTCTGTCTCGGCCAGTGTCTCTCTCTCTCTCTGTGTCTGTCAGTGTCTCTCTCTCTGTGTCTGTCAGTGTCTCGGTCAGTGTCTCTCTCTGTCTCTGTCAGTGTCTCTCTCTCTGTCTCGGCCAGTGTCTCTCTCTCTCTCTGTCTCTGTCAGTGTCTCTCTCTCTGTGTCTGTCAGTGTCTCTGTCAGTGCTCTCTCTCTGTCTCTGTCAGTGTCTCTCTCTCTGTCTCGGCCAGTGTCTCTCTCTCTCTCTGTCTCTGTCAGTGTCTCTCTCTCTGTGTCTGTCAGTGTCTCTGTCAGTGTCTCTCTCTCTGTCTCTGTCAGTGTCTATTTCTCTCTCTGTCTCTGTCAGTGTCTCTCTCTCTGTCTCTGTCAGTGTCTCGGTCAGTGCTCTCTCTCTGTCTCTGTCAGTGTCTCTCTCTCTGTCTCGGCCAGTGTCTCTCTCTCTCTGTCTCTGTCAGTGTCTCTCTCTCTGTGTCTGTCAGTGTCTCTGTCAGTGTCTCTCTCTCTGTCTCTGTCAGTGTCTCTGTCAATGTTTCTCTCTCTGTGTCTGTCAGTGTCTCTCTCTCTGTCTCTGTCAGTGTCTCGGTCAGTGTCTCTGTCAGTGTCTCTCTCTCTGTCTCTGTCAGTGTCTCTGTCAATGTTTCTCTCTCTGTGTCTGTCAGTGTCTCTCTCTCTGTCTCTGTCAGTGTCTCGGTCAGTGTCTCTCTCTCTCTGTCTCTGTCAGTGTCTCTCTCTCTGTCTCTGTCAGTGTCTATTTCTCTCTCTGTCTCTGTCAGTGTCTCTCTCTCTGTCTCTGTCAGTGTCTCGGTCAGTGTCTCTCTCTCTGTCTCTGTCAGTGTCTCTCTCTCTGTCTCGGCCAGTGTCTCTCTCTCTCTCTGTCTCTGTCAGTGTCTCTCTCTGTGCCTCTGTCAGTGTCTCTGTCAGTATCTCTCTCTCTGTCTCTGTCAGTGTCTCTCTCTCTGTGTCTGTCAGTGTCTCTCTCTCTGTGTCTGTCAGTGTCTCGGTCAGTGTCTCTCTCTGTCTCTGTCAGTGTCTCTCTCTCTGTCTCGGCCAGTGTCTCTCTCTCTCTCTGTGTCTGTCAGTGTCTCTCTCTCTCTGTCTCTCTCTCTGTCTCTCTCTCTGTCTGTGTCTCTCTCTCTGTCTCTGTCAGTGTCTCTCTCTCTCTGTCTCTTCCAGTGTCTCTCGCTCTCTCTGTCTCTGTCAGTGTCTCGGTCAGTGTCTCTCTCTCTGTCTCTGTCAGTGTCTCTCTCTCTCTGTCTCTATCAGTGTCTCTCTCTCTGTCTCGGCCAGTGTCTCTCTCTTTCTCTGTCTCTGTCAGTGTCTCGGTCAGTGTCTCTCTCTCTGTCAGTGTCTATTTCTCTCTCTGTCTCTGTCAGTGTCTCTGTCAATGTTTCTCTCTCTGTGTCTGTCAGTGTCTCTCTCTCTGTCTCTGTCAGTGTCTCGGTCAGTGTCTCTCTCTCTCTGTCTCTGTCAGTGTCTCTCTCTCTGTCTCTGTCAGTGTCTATTTCTCTCTCTGTCTCTGTCAGTGTCTCTCTCTCTGTCTCTGTCAGTGTCTCGGTCAGTGTCTCTCTCTCTGTCTCTGTCAGTGTCTCTCTCTCTGTCTCGGCCAGTGTCTCTCTCTCTCTCTGTCTCTGTCAGTGTCTCTCTCTGTGCCTCTGTCAGTGTCTCTGTCAGTATCTCTCTCTCTGTCTCTGTCAGTGTCTCTCTCTCTGTGTCTGTCAGTGTCTCTCTCTCTGTGTCTGTCAGTGTCTCGGTCAGTGTCTCTCTCTGTCTCTGTCAGTGTCTCTCTCTCTGTCTCGGCCAGTGTCTCTCTCTCTCTCTGTGTCTGTCAGTGTCTCTCTCTCTCTGTCTCTCTCTCTGTCTCTCTCTCTGTCTGTGTCTCTCTCTCTGTCTCTGTCAGTGTCTCTCTCTCTCTGTCTCTTCCAGTGTCTCTCGCTCTCTCTGTCTCTGTCAGTGTCTCGGTCAGTGTCTCTCTCTCTGTCTCTGTCAGTGTCTCTCTCTCTCTGTCTCTATCAGTGTCTCTCTCTCTGTCTCGGCCAGTGTCTCTCTCTTTCTCTGTCTCTGTCAGTGTCTCGGTCAGTGTCTCTCTCTCTGTCAGTGTCTATTTCTCTCTCTGTCTCTGTCAGTGTCTCTCTCTCTGTCTCTGTCAGTATCTCTGTCAGTGTCTCTCTCTCTGTCTCTGTCAGTGTCTCTCTCTCTGTGTCTGTCAGTGTCTCTGTCAGTGTCTCTCTCTCTCTGTCTCTGTCAGTGTCTCTCTCTCTGTCTCTGTCAGTGTCTCTCTCTCTGTGTCTGTCAGTGTCTCTCTCTCTGTGTCTCTCTCTGTGCCTCTGTCAGTGTCTCTGTCAGTATCTCTCTCTCTGTCTCTGTCAGTGTCTCTCTCTCTGTCTCTGTCAGTGTCTCTCTCTCTGTGTCTGTCAGTGTCTCGGTCAGTGTCTCTCTCTCTGTCTCTGTCAGTGTCTCTCTCTCTGTCTCGGCCAGTGTCTCTCTCTCTCTCTGTCTCTGTCAGTGTCTCGGTCAGTGTCTCTCTCTCTGTCTCTGTCAGTATCTCTCTCTCTGTCTCTGTCAGTGTCTCTCTCTCTGTGTCTGTCAGTGTCTCGGTCAGTGTCTCTCTCTCTGTCTCTGTCAGTGTCTCTCTCTCTGTCTCGGCCAGTGTCTCTCTCTCTCTGTCTCTGTCAGTGTCTCTCTCTCTGTGTCTGTCAGTGTCTCTGTCAGTGTCTCTCTCTCTGTCTCTGTCAGTGTCTCTGTCAGTGTTTCTCTCTCTGTGTCTGTCAGTGTCTCTCTCTCTGTCTCTGTCAGTGTCTCTCTCTCTGTCTCTGTCACTCTCTCTGTCAGTGTCTCTGTGTTTCTGTCCACGTCTCTGTCAGTGTCTCTCTCTCTCTGTCTCTGTCAGTGTCTCTCTGTGTTTCTGTCCATGTCTCTGTCAGTATCTCTGTCAGTGTCTCTCTCTCTCTGTCTCTGTCAGTGTCTCTCTCTCTGTCAGTGTCTCTCTGTGTTTCTGTCCATGTCTCTGTCAGTGTCTCTGTCAGTGTCTCTCTCTCTGTCTCTGTCAGTGTCTCTGTCTCTGTCTCTGTCACTCTCTCTGTCAGTGTCTCTGTCCATGTATTTGTCAGTGTCTCTCTCTCTGTCTCTGTCAGTGACTCTCTCTCTGTCAGTGTCTCTGTGTTTCTGTCCACGTCTCTGTCAGTGTCTCTCTCTCTCTGTCTCTGTCAGTGTCTCTTTCTCTGTTTCTGTCAGTGTCTCTCTCTCTGTCAGTGTCTCTCTGTGTTTCTGTCCATGTCTCTGTCAGTGTCTCTGTCAGTGTCTCTCTCTCTCTGTCTCTGTCAGTGTCTCTCTCTCTCTGTCTCTGTCAGTGTCTCTGTCTCTATCAGTGTCTCTGTCAGTGTCTCCATCTCTCTGTCTCTGTCAGTGTCTCTCTCTCTGTCAGTGTCTCTCTCTCTATCTCAGCCAGTGTCTCTCTCTCTCTCTGCCTCTGTCAGTGTCTCTGTCTCTGTCAGTATCTCTCTGTGTTTCTGTCCATGTCTCTGTCAGTGTCTCTGTCAGTGTCTCTCTCTCTCTGTCTCTGTCAGTGTCTCTGTCAGTGTCTCTCTCTCTCTGTCTCTGTCAGTGTCTCTGTAAGTATCTCTCTCTCTCTGTCTCTGTCAGTGTCTCTCTCTCTGTCTCTGTCAGTGTCTCTGTCAGTGTCTCTCTCTCTGTGTCTGTCAGTGTCTCTGTCAGTGTCTCTCTCTGTGCCTCTGTCAGTGTCTCTGTCAGTATCTCTCTCTCTGTCTCTGTCAGTGTCTCTCTCTCTGTGTCTGTCAGTGTCTCTCTCTCTGTCTCTGTCGGTGTCTCGGTCAGTGTCTCTCTCTGTCTCTGTCAGTGTCTCTCTCTCTGTCTCTGTCAGTGTCTCTGTCAGTGTCTCTCTCTCTGTGTCTGTCAGTGTCTCTGTCAGTGTCTCTCTCTCTCTGTCTCTGTCAGTGTCTCTCTCTCTGTCTCTGTCAGTGTCTCTGTCAGTGTCTCTCTCTCTGTCTCTGTCAGTGTCTCTCTCTCTGTCTCTGTCAGTGTCTCTGTCAGTGTCTCTCTCTCTGTCTCTGTCAGTGTCTCTGTCAGTGTCTCTCTCTCTGTCTCTGTCAGTGTCTCTGTCAGTGTCTCTCTCTCTGTGTCTGTCAGTGTCTCTGTCAGCGTCTCTCTCTCTGTCTCTGTCAGTGTCTCTCTCTCTCTTTCTCTGTCAGTGTCTCTCTCTCTGTGTCTGTCAGTGTCTCTGTCAGTGTCTCTCTCTCTGTCTCTGTCAGTGTCTCTGTCAGTGTTTCTCTCTCTGTGTCTGTCAGTGTCTCTCTCTCTGTCTCTGTCAGTGTCTCGGTCAGTGTCTCGGTCAGTGTCTCTCTCTCTGTCTCTGTCAGTGTCTCTCTCTCTGTCTCTGTCAGTATCTCAGTCAGTGTCTCTCTCTCTGTCTCTGTCAGTGTCTCTCTCTCTGTCTCTGTCAGTGTCTCTGTCAGTGTCTCTCTCTCTGTCTCTCTCTCTGTCGCTCTCTCTCTGTCTGTGTCTCTCTCTCTGTCTCTGTCAGTGTCTCTCTCTCTCTGTCTCTTCCAGTGTCTCTCGCTCTCTCTGTCTCTGTCAGTGTCTCGGTCAGTGTCTCTCTCTCTGTCTCTGTCAGTGTCTCTCTCTCTGTCTCGGCCAGTGTCTCTCTCTCTCTCTGTCTCTGTCAGTGTCTCTCTCTGTGCCTCTGTCAGTGTCTCTGTCAGTATCTCTCTCTCTGTCTCTGTCAGTGTCTCTCTCTCTGTGTCTGTCAGTGTCTCTCTCTCTGTGTCTGTCAGTGTCTCGGTCAGTGTCTCTCTCTGTCTCTGTCAGTGTCTCTCTCTCTGTCTCGGCCAGTGTCTCTCTCTCTCTCTGTGTCTGTCAGTGTCTCTGGCTCTGTGTCTGTCAGTGTCTCGGTCAGTGTCTCTCTCTGTCTCTGTCAGTGTCTCTCTCTCTGTCTCGGCCAGTGTCTCTCTCTCTCTCTCTGTCTCTGTCAGTGTCTCTCTCTCTGTGTCTGTCAGTGTCTCTGTCAGTGCTCTCTCTCTGTCTCTGTCAGTGTCTCTCTCTCTGTCTCGGCCAGTGTCTCTCTCTTTCTCTGTCTCTGTCAGTGTCTCTCTCTCTGTGTCTGTCAGTGTCTCTGTCAGTGTCTCTCTCTCTGTCTCTGTCAGTGTCTATTTCTCTCTCTGTCTCTGTCAGTGTCTCTCTCTCTGTCTCTGTCAGTGTCTCGGTCAGTGTCTCTCTCTCTGTCTCTGTCAGTGTCTCTCTCTCTGTCTCTGTCAGTGTCTCTCTCTCTGTCTCGGCCAGTGTCTCTCTCTCTGTGTCTGTCAGTGTCTCGGTCAGTGCTCTCTCTCTGTCTCTGTCAGTGTCTCTCTCTCTGTCTCGGCCAGTGTCTCTCTCTCTCTGTCTCTGTCAGTGTCTCTCTCTCTGTGTCTGTCAGTGTCTCTGTCAGTGTCTCTCTCTCTGTCTCTGTCAGTGTCTCTGTCAATGTTTCTCTCTCTGTGTCTGTCAGTGTCTCTCTCTCTGTCTCTGTCAGTGTCTCGGTCAGTGTCTCTGTCAGTGTCTCTCTCTCTGTCTCTGTCAGTGTCTCTGTCAATGTTTCTCTCTCTGTGTCTGTCAGTGTCTCTCTCTCTGTCTCTGTCAGTGACTCGGTCAGTGTCTCTCTCTCTCTGTCTCTGTCAGTGTCTCTCTCTCTGTCTCTGTCAGTGTCTATTTCTCTCTCTGTGTCTGTCAGTGTCTCTCTCTCTGTCTCTGTCAGTGTCTCGGTCAGTGTCTCTCTCTCTGTCTCTGTCAGTGTCTCTCTCTCTGTCTCTATCAGTGTCTCTCTCTCTGTCTCGGCCAGTGTCTCGGTCAGTGTCTCTCTCTCTCTATCTCTGTCAGTGTCTCTCTCTCTGTCTCTGTCAGTGTCTCTCTCTCTGTCTCTGTCAGTGTCTCGGTCAGTGTCTCTCTCTCTGTCTCTGTCAGTGTCTCTCTCTCTCTGTCTCTATCAGTGTCTCTCTCTCTGTCTCGGCCAGTGTCTCTCTCTCTCTCTGTCTCTGTCAGTGTCTCGGTCAGTGTCTCTCTCTCTGTCAGTGTCTATTTCTCTCTCTGTCTCTGTCAGTGTCTCTCTCTCTGTCTCTGTCAGTATCTCTGTCAGTGTCTCTCTCTCTGTCTCTGTCAGTGTCTCTCTCTCTGTGTCTGTCAGTGTCTCTGTCAGTGTCTCTCTCTCTGTCTCTGTCAGTGTCTCTCTCTCTGTCTCTGTCAGTGTCTCGGTCAGTGTCTCTCTCTCTGTCTCTGTCAGTGTCTCTCTCTCTCTGTCTCTATCAGTGTCTCTGTAAGTATCTCTCTCCCTCTGTCTCTGTCAGTGTCTCTCTCTCTGTCTCTGTCAATGTCTCTGTCAGTGTCTCTCTCTCTGTGTCTGTCAGTGTCTCTGTCAGTGTCTCTCTCTGTGCCTCTGTCAGTGTCTCTGTCAGTATCTCTCTCTCTGTCTCTGTCAGTGTCTCTCTCTCTGTGTCTGTCAGTGTCTCTCTCTCTGTCTCTGTCGGTGTCTCGGTCAGTGTCTCTCTCTGTCTCTGTCAGTGTCTCTCTCTCTGTCTCTGTCAGTGTCTCTGTCAGTGTCTCTCTCTCTGTGTCTGTCAGTGTCTCTGTCAGTGTCTCTCTCTCTCTGTCTCTGTCAGTGTCTCTCTCTCTGTCTCTGTCAGTGTCTCTGTCAGTGTCTCTCTCTCTGTCTCTGTCAGTGTCTCTGTCAGTGTCTCTCTCTCTGTCTCTGTCAGTGTCTCTGTCAGTGTCTCTCTCTCTGTGTCTGTCAGTGTCTCTGTCAGCGTCTCTCTCTCTGTCTCTGTCAGTGTCTCTCTCTCTCGTTCTCTGTCAGTGTCTTTCTCTCTGTGTCTGTCAGTGTCTCTGTCAGTGTCTCTCTCTCTGTCTCTGTCAGTGTCTCTGTCAGTGTTTCTCTCTCTGTGTCTGTCAGTGTCTCTCTTTCTGTCTCTGTCAGTGTCCCGGTCAGTGTCTCGGTCAGTGTCTCTCTCTCTGTCTCTGTCAGTGTCTCTCTCTCTGTCTCTGTCAGTATCTCAGTCAGTGTCTCTCTCTCTGTCTCTGTCAGTGTCTCTCTCTCTGTCTCTGTCAGTGTCTCTGTCAGTGTCTCTCTCTCTGTCTCTCTCTCTGTCGCTCTCTCTCTGTCTGTGTCTCTCTCTCTGTCTCTGTCAGTGTCTCTCTCTCTCTGTCTCTTCCAGTGTCTCTCGCTCTCTCTGTCTCTGTCAGTGTCTCGGTCAGTGTCTCTCTCTCTGTCTCTGTCAGTGTCTCTCTCTCTGTCTCGGCCAGTGTCTCTCTCTCTCTCTGTCTCTGTCAGTGTCTCTCTCTGTGCCTCTGTCAGTGTCTCTGTCAGTATCTCTCTCTCTGTCTCTGTCAGTGTCTCTCTCTCTGTGTCTGTCAGTGTCTCTCTCTCTGTGTCTGTCAGTGTCTCGGTCAGTGTCTCTCTCTGTCTCTGTCAGTGTCTCTCTCTCTGTCTCGGCCAGTGTCTCTCTCTCTCTCTGTGTCTGTCAGTGTCTCTGGCTCTGTGTCTGTCAGTGTCTCGGTCAGTGTCTCTCTCTGTCTCTGTCAGTGTCTCTCTCTCTGTCTCGGCCAGTGTCTCTCTCTCTCTCTGTCTCTGTCAGTGTCTCTCTCTCTGTGTCTGTCAGTGTCTCTGTCAGTGCTCTCTCTCTGTCTCTGTCAGTGTCTCTCTCTCTGTCTCGGCCAGTGTCTCTCTCTCTCTCTGTCTCTGTCAGTGTCTCTCTCTCTGTGTCTGTCATTGTCTCTGTCAGTGTCTCTCTCTCTGTCTCTGTCAGTGTCTATTTCTCTCTCTGTCTCTGTCAGTGTCTCTCTCTCTGTCTCTGTCAGTGTCTCGGTCAGTGTCTCTCTCTCTGTCTCTGTCAGTGTCTCTCTCTCTGTCTCTGTCAGTGTCTCTCTCTCTGTCTCGGCCAGTGTCTCTCTCTCTGTGTCTGTCAGTGTCTCGGTCAGTGCTCTCTCTCTGTCTCTGTCAGTGTCTCTCTCTCTGTCTCGGCCAGTGTCTCTCTCTCTCTGTCTCTGTCAGTGTCTCTCTCTCTGTGTCTGTCAGTGTCTCTGTCAGTGTCTCTCTCTCTGTCTCTGTCAGTGTCTCTGTCAATGTTTCTCTCTCTGTGTCTGTCAGTGTCTCTCTCTCTGTCTCTGTCAGTGTCTCGGTCAGTGTCTCTGTCAGTGTCTCTCTCTCTGTCTCTGTCAGTGTCTCTGTCAATGTTTCTCTCTCTGTGTCTGTCAGTGTCTCTCTCTCTGTCTCTGTCAGTGACTCGGTCAGTGTCTCTCTCTCTCTGTCTCTGTCAGTGTCTCTCTCTCTGTCTCTGTCAGTGTCTATTTCTCTCTCTGTCTCTGTCAGTGTCTCTCTCTCTGTCTCTGTCAGTGTCTCGGTCAGTGTCTCTCTCTCTGTCTCTGTCAGTGTCTCTCTCTCTGTCTCTATCAGTGTCTCTCTCTCTGTCTCGGCCAGTGTCTCGGTCAGTGTCTCTCTCTCTCTGTCTCTGTCAGTGTCTCTCTCTCTGTCTCTGTCAATGTCTCTGTCAGTGTCTCTCTCTCTGTGTCTGTCAGTGTCTCTGTCAGTGTCTCTCTCTGTGCCTCTGTCAGTGTCTCTGTCAGTATCTCTCTCTCTGTCTCTGTCAGTGTTTCTCTCTCTGTGTCTGTCAGTGTCTCTCTCTCTGTCTCTGTCGGTGTCTCGGTCAGTGTCTCTCTCTGTCTCTGTCAGTGTCTCTCTCTCTGTCTCTGTCAGTGTCTCTGTCAGTGTCTCTCTCTCTGTGTCTGTCAGTGTCTCTGTCAGTGTCTCTCTCTCTCTGTCTCTGTCAGTGTCTCTCTCTCTGTCTCTGTCAGTGTCTCTGTCAGTGTCTCTCTCTCTGTCTCTGTCAGTGTCTCTCTCTCTGTCTCTGTCAGTGTCTCTGTCAGTGTCTCTCTCTCTGTCTCTGTCAGTGTCTCTGTCAGTGTCTCTCTCTCTGTCTCTGTCAGTGTCTCTGTCAGTGTCTCTCTCTCTGTGTCTGTCAGTGTCTCTGTCAGCGTCTCTCTCTCTGTCTCTGTCAGTGTCTCTCTCTCTCTTTCTCTGTCAGTGTCTCTCTCTCTGTGTCTGTCAGTGTCTCTGTCAGTGTCTCTCTCTCTGTCTCTGTCAGTGTCTCTGTCAGTGTTTCTCTCTCTGTGTCTGTCAGTGTCTCTCTCTCTGTCTCTGTCAGTGTCTCGGTCAGTGTCTCGGTCAGTGTCTCTCTCTCTGTCTCTGTCAGTGTCTCTCTCTCTGTCTCTGTCAGTATCTCAGTCAGTGTCTCTCTCTCTGTCTCTGTCAGTGTCTCTCTCTCTGTCTCTGTCAGTGTCTCTGTCAGTGTCTCTCTCTCTGTCTCTCTCTCTGTCGCTCTCTCTCTGTCTGTGTCTCTCTCTCTGTCTCTGTCAGTGTCTCTCTCTCTCTGTCTCTTCCAGTGTCTCTCGCTCTCTCTGTCTCTGTCAGTGTCTCGGTCAGTGTCTCTCTCTCTGTCTCTGTCAGTGTCTCTCTCTCTGTCTCGGCCAGTGTCTCTCTCTCTCTCTGTCTCTGTCAGTGTCTCTCTCTGTGCCTCTGTCAGTGTCTCTGTCAGTATCTCTCTCTCTGTCTCTGTCAGTGTCTCTCTCTCTGTGTCTGTCAGTGTCTCTCTCTCTGTGTCTGTCAGTGTCTCGGTCAGTGTCTCTCTCTGTCTCTGTCAGTGTCTCTCTCTCTGTCTCGGCCAGTGTCTCTCTCTCTCTCTGTGTCTGTCAGTGTCTCTGGCTCTGTGTCTGTCAGTGTCTCGGTCAGTGTCTCTCTCTGTCTCTGTCAGTGTCTCTCTCTCTGTCTCGGCCAGTGTCTCTCTCTCTCTCTGTCTCTGTCAGTGTCTCTCTCTCTGTGTCTGTCAGTGTCTCTGTCAGTGCTCTCTCTCTGTCTCTGTCAGTGTCTCTCTCTCTGTCTCGGCCAGTGTCTCTCTCTCTCTCTGTCTCTGTCAGTGTCTCTCTCTCTGTGTCTGTCAGTGTCTCTGTCAGTGTCTCTCTCTCTGTCTCTGTCAGTGTCTATTTCTCTCTCTGTCTCTGTCAGTGTCTCTCTCTCTGTCTCTGTCAGTGTCTCGGTCAGTGTCTCTCTCTCTGTCTCTGTCAGTGTCTCTCTCTCTGTCTCTGTCAGTGTCTCTCTCTCTGTCTCGGCCAGTGTCTCTCTCTCTGTGTCTGTCAGTGTCTTGGTCAGTGCTCTCTCTCTGTCTCTGTCAGTGTCTCTCTCTCTGTCTCGGCCAGTGTCTCTCTCTCTCTGTCTCTGTCAGTGTCTCTCTCTCTGTGTCTGTCAGTGTCTCTGTCAGTGTCTCTCTCTCTGTCTCTGTCAGTGTCTCTGTCAATGTTTCTCTCTCTGTGTCTGTCAGTGCCTCTCTCTCTGTCTCTGTCAGTGTCTCGGTCAGTGTCTCTGTCAGTGTCTCTCTCTCTGTCTCTGTCAGTGTCTCTGTCAATGTTTCTCTCTCTGTGTCTGTCAGTGTCTCTCTCTCTGTCTCTGTCAGTGACTCGGTCAGTGTCTCTCTCTCTCTGTCTCTGTCAGTGTCTCTCTCTCTGTCTCTGTCAGTGTCTATTTCTCTCTCTGTCTCTGTCAGTGTCTCTCTCTCTGTCTCTGTCAGTGTCTCGGTCAGTGTCTCTCTCTCTGTCTCTGTCAGTGTCTCTCTCTCTGTCTCTATCAGTGTCTCTCTCTCTGTCTCGGCCAGTGTCTCGGTCAGTGTCTCTCTCTCTCTGTCTCTGTCAGTGTCTCTCTCTCTGTCTCTGTCAGTGTCTCTCTCTCTGTCTCTGTCAGTGTCTCGGTCAGTGTCTCTCTCTCTGTCTCTGTCAGTGTCTCTCTCTCTCTGTCTCTATCAGTGTCTCTGTAAGTATCTCTCTCTCTCTGTCTCTGTCAGTGTCTCTCTCTCTGTCTCTGTCAATGTCTCTGTCAGTGTCTCTCTCTCTGTGTCTGTCAGTGTCTCTGTCAGTGTCTCTCTCTGTGCCTCTGTCAGTGTCTCTGTCAGTATCTCTCTCTCTGTCTCTGTCAGTGTCTCTCTCTCTGTGTCTGTCAGTGTCTCTCTCTCTGTCTCTGTCGGTGTCTCGGTCAGTGTCTCTCTCTGTCTCTGTCAGTGTCTCTCTCTCTGTCTCTGTCAGTGTCTCTGTCAGTGTCTCTCTCTCTGTGTCTGTCAGTGTCTCTGTCAGTGTCTCTCTCTCTCTGTCTCTGTCAGTGTCTCTCTCTCTGTCTCTGTCAGTGTCTCTGTCAGTGTCTCTCTCTCTGTCTCTGTCAGTGTCTCTCTCTCTGTCTCTGTCAGTGTCTCTGTCAGTGTCTCTCTCTCTGTCTCTGTCAGTGTCTCTGTCAGTGTCTCTCTCTCTGTCTCTGTCAGTGTCTCTGTCAGTGTCTCTCTCTCTGTGTCTGTCAGTGTCTCTGTCAGCGTCTCTCTCTCTGTCTCTGTCAGTGTCTCTCTCTCTCTTTCTCTGTCAGTGTCTCTCTCTCTGTGTCTGTCAGTGTCTCTGTCAGTGTCTCTCTCTCTGTCTCTGTCAGTGTCTCTGTCAGTGTTTCTCTCTCTGTGTCTGTCAGTGTCTCTCTCTCTGTCTCTGTCAGTGTCTCGGTCAGTGTCTCGGTCAGTGTCTCTCTCTCTGTCTCTGTCAGTGTCTCTCTCTCTGTCTCTGTCAGTATCTCAGTCAGTGTCTCTCTCTCTGTCTCTGTCAGTGTCTCTCTCTCTGTCTCTGTCAGTGTCTCTGTCAGTGTCTCTCTCTCTGTCTCTCTCTCTGTCGCTCTCTCTCTGTCTGTGTCTCTCTCTCTGTCTCTGTCAGTGTCTCTCTCTCTCTGTCTCTTCCAGTGTCTCTCGCTCTCTCTGTCTCTGTCAGTGTCTCGGTCAGTGTCTCTCTCTCTGTCTCTGTCAGTGTCTCTCTCTCTGTCTCGGCCAGTGTCTCTCTCTCTCTCTGTCTCTGTCAGTGTCTCTCTCTGTGCCTCTGTCAGTGTCTCTGTCAGTATCTCTCTCTCTGTCTCTGTCAGTGTCTCTCTCTCTGTGTCTGTCAGTGTCTCTCTCTCTGTGTCTGTCAGTGTCTCGGTCAGTGTCTCTCTCTGTCTCTGTCAGTGTCTCTCTCTCTGTCTCGGCCAGTGTCTCTCTCTCTCTCTGTGTCTGTCAGTGTCTCTGGCTCTGTGTCTGTCAGTGTCTCGGTCAGTGTCTCTCTCTGTCTCTGTCAGTGTCTCTCTCTCTGTCTCGGCCAGTGTCTCTCTCTCTCTCTGTCTCTGTCAGTGTCTCTCTCTCTGTGTCTGTCAGTGTCTCTGTCAGTGCTCTCTCTCTGTCTCTGTCAGTGTCTCTCTCTCTGTCTCGGCCAGTGTCTCTCTCTCTCTCTGTCTCTGTCAGTGTCTCTCTCTCTGTGTCTGTCAGTGTCTCTGTCAGTGTCTCTCTCTCTGTCTCTGTCAGTGTCTCTCTCTCTGTCTCTGTCAGTGTCTCGGTCAGTGTCTCTCTCTCTGTCTCTGTCAGTGTCTCTCTCTCTGTCTCTGTCAGTGTCTCTCTCTCTGTCTCGGCCAGTGTCTCTCTCTCTGTGTCTGTCAGTGTCTCGGTCAGTGCTCTCTCTCTGTCTCTGTCAGTGTCTCTCTCTCTGTCTCGGCCAGTGTCTCTCTCTCTCTGTCTCTGTCAGTGTCTCTCTCTCTGTGTCTGTCAGTGTCTCTGTCAGTGTCTCTCTCTCTGTCTCTGTCAGTGTCTCTGTCAATGTTTCTCTCTCTGTGTCTGTCAGTGTCTCTCTCTCTGTCTCTGTCAGTGTCTCGGTAAGTGTCTCTGTCAGTGTCTCTCTCTCTGTCTCTGTCAGTGTCTCTGTCAATGTTTCTCTCTCTGTGTCTGTCAGTGTCTCTCTCTCTGTCTCTGTCAGTGACTCGGTCAGTGTCTCTCTCTCTCTGTCTCTGTCAGTGTCTCTCTCTCTGTCTCTGTCAGTGTCTATTTCTCTCTCTGTCTCTGTCAGTGTCTCTCTCTCTGTCTCTGTCAGTGTCTCGGTCAGTGTCTCTCTCTCTGTCTCTGTCAGTGTCTCTCTCTCTGTCTCTATCAGTGTCTCTCTCTCTGTCTCGGCCAGTGTCTCGGTCAGTGTCTCTCTCTCTCTATCTCTGTCAGTGTCTCTCTCTCTGTCTCTGTCAGTGTCTCTCTCTCTGTCTCTGTCAGTGTCTCGGTCAGTGTCTCTCTCTCTGTCTCTGTCAGTGTCTCTCTCTCTCTGTCTCTATCAGTGTCTCTCTCTCTGTCTCGGCCAGTGTCTCTCTCTCTCTCTGTCTCTGTCAGTGTCTCGGTCAGTGTCTCTCTCTCTGTCAGTGTCTATTTCTCTCTCTGTCTCTGTCAGTGTCTCTCTCTCTGTCTCTGTCAGTATCTCTGTCAGTGTCTCTCTCTCTGTCTCTGTCAGTGTCTCTCTCTCTGTGTCTGTCAGTGTCTCTGTCAGTGTCTCTCTCTCTCTGTCTCTGTCAGTGTCTCTCTCTCTGTCTCTGTCAGTGTCTCGGTCAGTGTCTCTCTCTCTGTGTCTGTCAGTGTCTCTCTCTCTGTGTCTCTCTCTGTGCCTCTGTCAGTGTCTCTGTCAGTATCTCTCTCTTTCTCTGACAGTGTCTCTCTCTCTGTCTCTGTCAGTGTCTCTCTCTCTGTGTCTGTCAGTGTCTCGGTCAGTGTCTCTCTCTCTGTCTCTGTCAGTGTCTCTCTCTCTGTCTCGGCCAGTGTCTCTCTCTCTCTCTGTCTCTGTCAGTGTCTCGGTCAGTGTCTCTCTCTCTGTCTCTGTCAGTATCTCTCTCTCTGTCTCTGTCAGTGTCTCTCTCTCTGTGTCTGTCAGTGTCTCGGTCAGTGTCTCTCTCTCTGTCTCTGTCAGTGTCTCTCTCTCTGTCTCGGCCAGTGTCTCTCTCTCTCTCTGTCTCTGTCAGTGTCTCGGTCAGTGTCTCTCTCTCTGTCTCTGTCAGTGTCTCTCTCTCTCTGTCTCTGTCAGTGTCTCTCTCTCTGTGTCTGTCAGTGTCTCTGTCAGTGTCTCTCTCTCTGTCTCTGTCAGTGTCTCTGTCAGTGTTTCTCTCTCTGTGTCTGTCAGTGTCTCTCTCTCTGTCTCTGTCAGTGTCTCTCTCTCTGTCTCTGTCACTCTCTCTGTCAGTGTCTCTGTGTTTCTGTCCACGTCTCTGTCAGTGTCTCTCTCTCTGTCTCTGTCAGTGTCTCTCTGTGTTTCTGTCCATGTCTCTGTCAGTGTCTCTGTCAGTGTCTCTCTCTCTCTGTCTCTGTCAGTGTCTCTCTCTCTGTCAGTGTCTCTCTGTGTTTCTGTCCATGTCTCTGTCAGTGTCTCTGTCAGTGTCTCTCTCTCTGTCTCTGTCAGTGTCTCTGTCTCTGTCTCTGTCACTCTCTCTGTCAGTGTCTCTGTCCATGTATTTGTCAGTGTCTCTCTCTCTGTCTCTGTCAGTGACTCTCTCTCTGTCAGTGTCTCTGTGTTTCTGTCCACGTCTCTGTCAGTGTCTCTGTCTCTCTGTCTCTGTCAGTGTCTCTTTCTCTGTTTCTGTCAGTGTCTCTCTCTCTGTCAGTGTCTCTCTGTGTTTCTGTCCATGTCTCTGTCAGTGTCTCTGTCAGTGTCTCTCTCTCTCTGTCTCTGTCAGTGTCTCTGTCTCTATCAGTGTCTCTGTCAGTGTCTCCATCTCTCTGTCTCTGTCAGTGTCTCTCTCTCTGTCAGTGTCTCTCTCTCTATCTCAGCCAGTGTCTCTCTCTCTCTCTGCCTCTGTCAGTGTCTCTGTCTCTGTCAGTATCTCTCTGTGTTTCTGTCCATGTCTCTGTCAGTGTCTCTGTCAGTGTCTCTCTCTCTCTGTCTCTGTCAGTGTCTCTGTCAGTGTCTCTCTCTCTCTGTCTCTGTCAGTGTCTCTGTAAGTATCTCTCTCTCTCTGTCTCTGTCAGTGTCTCTCTCTCTGTCTCTGTCAGTGTCTCTGTCAGTGTCTCTCTCTCTGTGTCTGTCAGTGTCTCTGTCAGTGTCTCTCTCTGTGCCTCTGTCAGTGTCTCTGTCAGTATCTCTCTCTCTGCCTCTGTCAGTGTCTCTCTCTCTGTGTCTGTCAGTGTCTCTCTCTCTGTCTCTGTCGGTGTCTCGGTCAGTGTCTCTCTCTGTCTCTGTCAGTGTCTCTCTCTCTGTCTCTGTCAGTGTCTCTGTCAGTGTCTCTCTCTCTGTGTCTGTCAGTGTCTCTGTCAGTGTCTCTCTCTCTCTGTCTCTGTCAGTGTCTCTCTCTCTGTCTCTGTCAGTGTCTCTGTCAGTGTCTCTCTCTCTGTCTCTGTCAGTGTCTCTCTCTCTGTCTCTGTCAGTGTCTCTGTCAGTGTCTCTCTCTCTGTCCCTGTCAGTGTCTCTGTCAGTGTCTCTCTCTCTGTCTCTGTCAGTGTCTCTGTCAGTGTCTCTCTCTCTCTGTCTGTCAGTGTCTCTGTCAGCGTCTCTCTCTCTGTCTCTGTCAGTGTCTCTCTCTCTCTTTCTCTGTCAGTGTCTCTCTCTCTGTGTCTGTCAGTGTCTCTGTCAGTGTCTCTCTCTCTGTCTCTGTCAGTGTCTCTGTCAGTGTTTCTCTCTCTGTGTCTGTCAGTGTCTCTCTCTCTGTCTCTGTCAGTGTCTCGGTCAGTGTCTCGGTCAGTGTCTCTCTCTCTGTCTCTGTCAGTGTCTCTCTCTCTGTCTCTGTCAGTATCTCAGTCAGTGTCTCTCTCTCTGTCTCTGTCAGTGTCTCTCTCTCTGTCTCTGTCAGTGTCTCTGTCAGTGTCTCTCTCTCTGTCTCTCTCTCTGTCGCTCTCTCTCTGTCTGTGTCTCTCTCTCTGTCTCTGTCAGTGTCTCTCTCTCTCTGTCTCTTCCAGTGTCTCTCGCTCTCTCTGTCTCTGTCAGTGTCTCGGTCAGTGTCTCTCTCTCTGTCTCTGTCAGTGTCTCTCTCTCTGTCTCGGCCAGTGTCTCTCTCTCTCTCTGTCTCTGTCAGTGTCTCTCTCTGTGCCTCTGTCAGTGTCTCTGTCAGTATCTCTCTCTCTGTCTCTGTCAGTGTCTCTCTCTCTGTGTCTGTCAGTGTCTCTCTCTCTGTGTCTGTCAGTGTCTCGGTCAGTGTCTCTCTCTGTCTCTGTCAGTGTCTCTCTCTCTGTCTCGGCCAGTGCTCTCTCTCTCTCTGTCTCTGTCAGTGTCTCTCTCTCTGTGTCTGTCAGTGTCTCTGTCAGTGCTCTCTCTCTGTCTCTGTCAGTGTCTCTCTCTCTGTCTCGGCCAGTGTCTCTCTCTCTCTCTGTCTCTGTCAGTGTCTCTCTCTCTGTGTCTGTCAGTGTCTCTGTCAGTGTCTCTCTCTCTGTCTCTGTCAGTGTCTATTTCTCTCTCTGTCTCTGTCAGTGTCTCTCTCTCTGTCTCTGTCAGTGTCTCGGTCAGTGTCTCTCTCTCTGTCTCTGTCAGTGTCTCTCTCTCTGTCTCTGTCAGTGTCTCTCTCTCTGTCTCGGCCAGTGTCTCTCTCTCTGTGTCTGTCAGTGTCTCGGTCAGTGCTCTCTCTCTGTCTCTGTCAGTGTCTCTCTCTCTGTCTCGGCCAGTGTCTCTCTCTCTCTGTCTCTGTCAGTGTCTCTCTCTCTGTGTCTGTCAGTGTCTCTGTCAGTGTCTCTCTCTCTGTCTCTGTCAGTGTCTCTGTCAATGTTTCTCTCTCTGTGTCTGTCAGTGTCTCTCTCTCTGTCTCTGTCAGTGTCTCAGTCAGTGTCTCTGTCAGTGTCTCTCTCTCTGTCTCTGTCAGTGTCTCTGTCAATGTTTCTCTCTCTGTGTCTGTCAGTGTCTCTCTCTCTGTCTCTGTCAGTGTCTCGGTCAGTGTCTCTCTCTCTCTGTCTCTGTCAGTGTCTCTCTCTCTGTCTCTGTCAGTGTCTATTTCTCTCTCTGTCTCTGTCAGTGTCTCTCTCTCTGTCTCTGTCAGTGTCTCGGTCAGTGTCTCTCTCTCTGTCTCTGTCAGTGTCTCTCTCTCTCTGTCTCTATCAGTGTCTCTCTCTCTGTCTCGGCCAGTGTCTCTCTCTCTCTCTGTCTCTGTCAGTGTCTCGGTCAGTGTCTCTCTCTCTGTCAGTGTCTATTTCTCTCTCTGTCTCTGTCAGTGTCTCTCTCTCTGTCTCTGTCAGTATCTCTGTCAGTGTCTCTCTCTCTGTCTCTGTCAGTGTCTCTCTCTCTGTCTCTGTCAGTGTCTCTCTCTCTGTGTCTGTCAGTGTCTCTGTCAGTGTCTCTCTCTCTCTGTCTCTGTCAGTGTCTCTCTCTCTGTCTCTGTCAGTGTCTCTCTCTCTGTGTCTGTCAGTGTCTCTCTCTCTGTGTCTCTCTCTGTGCCTCTGTCAGTGTCTCTCTGTGTTTCTGTCCATGTCTCTGTCAGTGTCTCTGTCAGTGTCTCTCTCTATCTGTCTCTGTCAGTGTCTCTCTCTCTGTCTCTGTCACTCTCTCTGTCAGTGTCTCTGTCCATGTATTTGTCAGTGTCTCTCTCTCTGTCTCTGTCAGTGTCTCTCTCTCTGTCAGTGTCTCTGTGTTTCTGTCCACGTCTCTGTCAGTGTCTCTGTCAGTATCTCTCTCTCTCTGTTTCTGTCAGTGTCTCTTTCTCTGTTTCTGTCAGTGTCTCTCTGTGTTTCTGTCCATGTCTCTGTCAGTGTCTCTGTCAGTGTCTCTCTCTCTCTGTCTCTGTCAGTGTCTCTCTCTCTCTGTCTCTGTCAGTGTCTCTGTCTCTATCAGTGTCTCTGTCAGTGTCTCCATCTCTCTGTCTCTGTCAGTGTCTCTCTCTCTGTCAGTGTCTCTCTCTCTATCTCAGCCAGTGTCTCTCTCTCTCTCTGCCTCTGTCAGTGTCTCTGTCTCTGTCAGTATCTCTCTGTGTTTCTGTCCATGTCTCTGTCAGTGTTTCTGTCAGTGTCTCTCTCTCTCTGTCTCTGTCAGTGTCTCTGTAAGTATCTCTCTCTCTCTGTCTCTGTCAGTGTCTCTCTCTCTCTGTCTCTGTCAGTGTCTCTGTCAGTGTCTCTCTCTCTGTGTCTGTCAGTGTCTCTGTCAGTGTCTCTCTCTGTGCCTCTGTCAGTGTCTCTGTCAGTATCTCTCTCTCTGTCTCTGTCAGTGTCTCTCTCTCTGTGTCTGTCAGTGTCTCTCTCTCTGTCTCTGTCAGTGTCTCGGTCAGTGTCTCTCTCTCTGTCTCTGTTAGTGTCTCTCTCTCTGTCTCTGTCAGTGTCTCTGTCAGTGTCTCTCTCTCTGTGTCTGTCAGTGTCTCTGTCAGTGTCTCTCTCTCTCTGTCTCTGTCAGTGTCTCTCTCTCTGTCTCTGTCAGTGTCTCTGTCAGTGTCTCTCTCTCTGTCTCTGTCAGTGTCTCTCTCTCTGTCTCTGTCAGTGTCTCGGTCAGTGTCTCTCTCTCTCTGTCTCTGTCAGTGTCTCTCTCTCTCTGTCTCTGTCAGTGTCTATTTCTCTCTCTGTCTCTGTCAGTGTCTCTCTCTCTGTCTCTGTCAGTGTCTCTGTCAGTGTCTCTCTCTGTGCCTCTGTCTGTGTCTCTGTCCGTATCTCTCTCTCTGTCTCTGTCAGTGTCTCTCTCTCTGTGTCTGTCAGTGTCTCTCTCTCTGTCTCTGTCAGTGTCTCGGTCAGTGTCTCTCTCTCTGTCTCTGTCAGTGTCTCTCTCTCTGTCTCGGCCAGTGTCTCTCTCTCTCTCTGTCTCTGTCAGTGTCTCTCTCTCTGTCAGTGTCTCTGTGTTTCTGTCCATGTATCTGTCAGTGTCTCTCTCTCTGTCTCTGTCAGTGTCTCTCTCTCTGTCAGTGTCTCTGTGTTTCTGTCCACGTCTCTGTCAGTGTCTCTATCTCTTTGTCTCTGTCAGTGTCTCTCTCTCTGTCTCTGTCAGTGTCTCTCTGTGTTTCTGTCCATGTCTCTGTCAGTGTCTCTCTCTCTCTCTGTCTCTGTCAGTGTCTCTCTCTCTGTCTCTGTCAGTGTCTCTGTCAGTGTCTCTCTCTCTGTCTCTGTCAGTGTCTCTCTCTCTGTCTCTGTCAGTGTCTCGGTCAGTGTCTCTCTCTCTGTCTCTGTCAGTGTCTCTCTCTCTGTCTCTGTCAGTGTCTCTCTCTCTGTCTCGGCCAGTGTCTCTCTCTCTGTGTCTGTCAGTGTCTCGGTCAGTGCTCTCTCTCTGTCTCTGTCAGTGTCTCTCTCTCTGTCTCGGCCAGTGTCTCTCTCTCTCTGTCTCTGTCAGTGTCTCTCTCTCTGTGTCTGTCAGTGTCTCTGTCAGTGTCTCTCTCTCTGTCTCTGTCAGTGTCTCTGTCAATGTTTCTCTCTCTGTGTCTGTCAGTGTCTCTCTCTCTGTCTCTGTCAGTGTCTCAGTCAGTGTCTCTGTCAGTGTCTCTCTCTCTGTCTCTGTCAGTGTCTCTGTCAATGTTTCTCTCTCTGTGTCTGTCAGTGTCTCTCTCTCTGTCTCTGTCAGTGTCTCGGTCAGTGTCTCTCTCTCTGTCTCTGTTAGTGTCTCTCTCTCTGTCTCTGTCAGTGTCTCTGTCAGTGTCTCTCTCTCTGTGTCTGTCAGTGTCTCTGTCAGTGTCTCTCTCTCTCTGTCTCTGTCAGTGTCTCTCTCTCTGTCTCTGTCAGTGTCTCTGTCAGTGTCTCTCTCTCTGTCTCTGTCAGTGTCTCTCTCTCTGTCTCTGTCAGTGTCTCGGTCAGTGTCTCTCTCTCTCTGTCTCTGTCAGTGTCTCTCTCTCTCTGTCTCTGTCAGTGTCTATTTCTCTCTCTGTCTCTGTCAGTGTCTCTCTCTCTGTCTCTGTCAGTGTCTCTGTCAGTGTCTCTCTCTGTGCCTCTGTCTGTGTCTCTGTCCGTATCTCTCTCTCTGTCTCTGTCAGTGTCTCTCTCTCTGTGTCTGTCAGTGTCTCTCTCTCTGTCTCTGTCAGTGTCTCGGTCAGTGTCTCTCTCTCTGTCTCTGTCAGTGTCTCTCTCTCTGTCTCGGCCAGTGTCTCTCTCTCTCTCTGTCTCTGTCAGTGTCTCTCTCTCTGTCAGTGTCTCTGTGTTTCTGTCCATGTATCTGTCAGTGTCTCTCTCTCTGTCTCTGTCAGTGTCTCTCTCTCTGTCAGTGTCTCTGTGTTTCTGTCCACGTCTCTGTCAGTGTCTCTATCTCTTTGTCTCTGTCAGTGTCTCTCTCTCTGTCTCTGTCAGTGTCTCTCTGTGTTTCTGTCCATGTCTCTGTCAGTGTCTCTCTCTCTCTCTGTCTCTGTCAGTGTCTCTCTCTCTGTCTCTGTCAGTGTCTCTGTCAGTGTCTCTCTCTCTGTCTCTGTCAGTGTCTCTCTCTCTGTCTCTGTCAGTGTCTCTCTCTCTCTGTCTCTGTCAGTGTGTCTCTCTCTCTGTCTCTGTCAGTGTCTCTGTCTCTATCAGTGTCTCTGTCAGTGTCTCCATCTCTCTGTCTCTGTCAGTGTCTCTCTCTCTGTCAGTGTCTCTCTCTCTATCTCAGCCAGTGTCTCTCTCTCTCTCTGCCTCTGTCAGTGTCTCTGTCTCTGTCAGTGTCTCTCTCTGTGTCATTGTCTCTCTGTGTTTCTGTCCATGTCTCTGTCAGTGCCTCTGTCAGTGTCTCTCTCTCTCTCTGTCTCTGTCAATGTCTCTGTAAGTATCTCTCTCTCTCTGTCTCTGTCAGTGTCTCTCTCTCTGTCAGTGTCTATTTCTCTCTCTGTCTCTGTCAGTGTCTCTCTCTCTGTCTCTGTCAGTGTCTCTGTCAGTGTCTCTCTCTCTGTCTCTGTCAATGTCTCTGTAAGTATCTCTCTCTCTCTGTCTCTGTCAGTGTCTCTCTCTCTGTCTCTGTCAGTGTCTCTGTCAGTGTCTCTCTCTCTGTCTCTGTCAGTGTCTCTGTCAGTGTCTCTCTCTCTGTCTCTGTCAGTGTCTCTGTAAGTATCTCTCTGTCTCTGTCTCTGTCAGTGTCTCTCTCTCTGTCTCTGTCAGTGTCTCTGTCAGTGTCTCTCTCTCTGTGTCTGTCAGTGTCTCTGTCAGTATCTCTCTCTCTGTCTCTGTCAGTGTCTCTCTCTCTGTGTCTGTCAGTGTCTCTCTCTCTGTCTCTGTCAGTGTCTCGGTCAGTGTCTCTCTCTCTGTCTCTGTCAGTGTCTCTCTCTCTGTCTCGGCCAGTGTCTCTCTCTCTCTCTGTCTCTGTCAGTGTCTCGGTCAGTGTCTCTCTCTCTGTCTCTGTCAGTGTCTCTCTCTCTGTCAGTGTCTATTTCTCTCTCTGTCTCTGTCAGTGTCTCTCTCTCTGTCTCTGTCAGTGTCTCTCTCTCTGTCAGTGTCTCTGTGTTTCTGTCCACGTCTCTGTCAGTGTCTCTGTCAGTGTCTGTGTCAGTGTCTCTCTCTCTGTCTCTGTCAGTGTCTCTCAGTCTGTCTCTGTCAGTGTCTCTCTCTCTGTGTCTGTCAGTGTCTCTGTCAGTGTCTCTCTCTCTCTGTCTCTGTCAGTGTCTCTCTCTGTGCCTCTGTCAGTGTCTCTGTCAGTATCTCTCTCTCTGTCTCTGTCAGTGTCTCTCTCTCTGTCTCTGTCAGTGTCTCTCTCTCTGTCTCTGTCAGTGTCTCGGTCAGTGTCTCTCTCTCTGTCTCTGTCAGTGTCTCTCTCTCTGTCTCGGCCAGTGTCTCTCTCTCTCTCTGTCTCTGTCAGTGTCTCGGTCAGTGTCTCTCTCTCTGTGTCTGTCAGTGTCTCGGTCAGTGTCTCTCTCTCTGTCTCTGTCAGTGTCTCTCTCTCTGTCTCGGCCAGTGTCTCTCTCTCTCTCTGTCTCTGTCAGTGTCTCGGTCAGTGTCTCTCTCTCTGTCTCTGTCAGTGTCTCTCTCTCTCTGTCTCTGTCAGTGTCTCTCTCTCTGTCTCTGTCAGTGTCTCTGTCAGTGTTTCTCTCTCTGTGTCTGTCAGTGTCTCTCTCTCTGTCTCTGTCAGTGTCTCGGTCAGTGTCTCTCTCTCTGTCTCTGTCAGTGTCTCTCTCTCTGTCTCGGCCAGTATCTCTCTCTCTCTCTGTCTCTGTCAGTGTCTCGGTCAGTGTCTCTCTCTCTGTCTCTGTCAGTGTCTCTCTCTCTGTCAGTGTCTATTTCTCTCTCTGTCTCTGTCAGTGTCTCTCTCTCTGTCTCTGTCAGTGTCTCTCTCTCTGTCAGTGTCTCTGTGTTTCTGTCCACGTCTCTGTCAGTGTCTCTGTCAGTGTCTGTGTCAGTGTCTCTCTCTCTGTCTCTGTCAGTGTCTCTCAGTCTGTCTCTGTCAGTGTCTCTCTCTCTGTGTCTGTCAGTGTCTCTGTCAGTGTCTCTCTCTCTCTGTCTCTGTCAGTGTCTCTCTCTGTGCCTCTGTCAGTGTCTCTGTCAGTATCTCTCTCTCTGTCTCTGTCAGTGTCTCTCTCTCTCTGTCTGTCAGTGTCTCTCTCTCTGTCTCTGTCAGTGTCTCGGTCAGTGTCTCTCTCTCTGTCTCTGTCAGTGTCTCTCTCTCTGTCTCGGCCAGTGTCTCTCTCTCTCTCTGTCTCTGTCAGTGTCTCGGTCAGTGTCTCTCTCTCTGTGTCTGTCAGTGTCTCGGTCAGTGTCTCTCTCTCTGTCTCTGTCAGTGTCTCTCTCTCTGTCTCGGCCAGTGTCTCTCTCTCTCTCTTTCTCTGTCAGTGTCTCGGTCAGTGTCTCTCTCTCTGTCTCTGTCAGTGTCTCTCTCTCTCTGTCTCTGTCAGTGTCTCTCTCTCTGTCTCTGTCAGTGTCTCTGTCAGTGTTTCTCTCTCTGTGTCTGTCAGTGTCTCTCTGTCTCTGTCAGTGTCTCGGTCAGTGTCTCTCTCTCTGTCTCTGTCAGTGTCTCTCTCTCTGTCTCTGTCAGTGTCTATTTCTCTCTCTGTCTCTGTTAGTGTCTCTCTCTCTGTCTCTGTCAGTGTCTCTTTCAGTGTCTCTCTCTCTGTGTCTGTCAGTGTCTCTGTCAGTGTCACTCTCTGTGCCTCTGTCAGTGTCTCTGTCAGTATCTCTCTCTCTGTCTCTGTCAGTGTCTCTCTCTCTGTCTCTGTCAGTGTCTCTCTCTCTGTCTCTGTCAGTGTCTCGGTCAGTGTCTCTCTCTCTGTCTCTGTCAGTGTCTCTCTCTCTGTCTCGGCCAGTGTCTCTCTCTCTCTCTGTCTCTGTCAGTGTCTCGGTCAGTGTCTCTCTCTCTGTCAGTGTCTATTTCTCTCTCTGTCTCTGTCAGTGTCTCTCTCTCTGTCTCTGTCAGTATCTCTGTCAGTGTCTCTCTCTCTGTCTCTGTCAGTGTCTCTCTCTCTGTCTCTGTCAGTGTCTCTGTCAGTGTCTCTCTCTCTGTGTCTGTCAGTGTCTCTGTCAGTGTCTCTCTCTCTCTCTGTCTCTGTCAGTGTCTCTCTCTCTGTCTCTGTCAGTGTCTCTGTCAGTGTCTCTCTCTCTGTGTCTGTCAGTGTCTCTGTCAGTGTCTCTCTCTCTCTGTCTCTGTCAGTGTCTCTCTCTGTGCCTCTGTCAGTGTCTCTGTCAGTGTCTCTCTCTCTGTCTCTGTCAGTGTCTCTCTCTCTGTCTCTGTCAGTGTCTCTCTCTCTGTCTCGGCCAGTGTCTCTCTCTCTGTGTCTGTCAGTGTCTCGGTCAGTGCTCTCTCTCTGTCTCTGTCAGTGTCTCTCTCTCTGTCTCGGCCAGTGTCTCTCTCTCTCTGTCTCTGTCAGTGTCTCTCTCTCTGTGTCTGTCAGTGTCTCTGTCAGTGTCTCTCTCTCTGTCTCTGTCAGTGTCTCTGTCAATGTTTCTCTCTCTGTGTCTGTCAGTGTCTCTCTCTCTGTCTCTGTCAGTGTCTCGGTCAGTGTCTCGGTCAGTGTCTCTCTCTCTGTCTCTGTCAGTGTCTCTCTCTCTGTCTCTGTCAGTGTCTCTCTCTCTGTCTCTGTCAGTGTCTCGGTCAGTGTCTCTCTCTCTCTGTCTCTGTCAGTGTCTCTCTCTCTGTCTCTGTCAGTGTCTATTTCTCTCTCTGTCTCTGTCAGTGTCTCTCTCTCTGTCTCTGTCAGTGTCTCGGTCAGTGTCTCTCTCTCTGTCTCTGTCAGTGTCTCTCTCTCTGTCTCTATCAGTGTCTCTCTCTCTGTCTCGGCCTGTGTCTCTCTCTCTCTCTGTCTCTGTCAGTATCTCGGTCAGTGTCTCTCTCTCTGTCAGTGTCTATTTCTCTCTCTGTCTCTGTCAGTGTCTCTCTCTCTGTCTCTGTCAGTATCTCTGTCAGTGTCTCTCTCTCTGTCTCTGTCAGTGTCTCTCTCTCTGTCTCTGTCAGTGTCTCTGTCAGTGTCTCTCTCTCTCTGTCTCTGTCAGTGTCTCTCTGTGTTTCTGTCCATGTCTCTGTCAGTGTCTCTGTCAGTGTCTCTCTCTCTCTGTCTCTGTCAGTGTCTCTCTCTCTGTCAGTGTCTCTCTGTGTTTCTGTCCATGTCTCTGTCAGTGTCTCTGTCAGTGTCTCTCTCTCTGTCTCTGTCAGTGTCTCTGTCTCTGTCTCTGTCACTCTCTCTGTCAGTGTCTCTGTCCATGTATTTGTCAGTGTCTCTCTCTCTGTCTCTGTCAGTGTCTCTCTCTCTGTCAGTGTCTCTGTGTTTCTGTCCACGTCTCTGTCAGTGTCTCTGTCAGTATCTCTCTCTCTCTGTCTCTGTCAGTGTCTCTTTCTCTGTTTCTGTCAGTGTCTCTCTGTGTTTCTGTCCATGTCTCTGTCAGTGTCTCTGTCAGTGTCTCTCTCTCTCTGTCTCTGTCAGTGTCTCTCTCTCTCTGTCTCTGTCAGTGTCTCTGTCTCTATCAGTGTCTCTGTCAGTGTCTCCATCTCTCTGTCTCTGTCAGTGTCTCTCTCTCTGTCAGTGTCTCTCTCTCTATCTCAGCCAGTGTCTCTCTCTCTCTCTGCCTCTGTCAGTGTCTCTGTCTCTGTCAGTATCTCTCTGTGTTTCTGTCCATGTCTCTGTCAGTGTCTCTGTCAGTGTCTCTCTCTCTCTGTCTCTGTCAGTGTCTCTGTAAGTATCTCTCTCTCTCTGTCTCTGTCAGTGTCTCTCTCTCTGTCTCTGTCAGTGTCTCTGTCAGTGTCTCTCTCTCTGTGTCTGTCAGTGTCTCTGTCAGTGTCTCTCTCTGTGCCTCTGTCAGTGTCTCTGTCAGTATCTCTCTCTCTGTCTCTGTCAGTGTCTCTCTCTCTGTGTCTGTCAGTGTCTCTCTCTCTGTCTCTGTCAGTGTCTCGGTCAGTGTCTCTCTCTCTGTCTCTGTCAGTGTCTCTCTCTCTGTCTCTGTCAGTGTCTCTGTCAGTGTCTCTCTCTCTGTGTCTGTCAGTGTCTCTGTCAGTGTCTCTCTCTCTCTGTCTCTGTCAGTGTCTCTCTCTCTCTGTCTCTGTCAGTGTCTCTGTCAGTGTCTCTCTCTCTGTCTCTGTCAGTGTCTCTCTCTCTGTCTCTGTCAGTGTCTCTGTCAGTGTCTCTCTCTCTGTCTCTGTCAGTGTCTCTGTCAGTGTCTCTCTCTCTGTCTCTGTCAGTGTCTCTGTCAGTGTCTCTCTCTCTCTGTCTGTCAGTGTCTCTGTCAGCGTCTCTCTCTCTGTCTCTGTCAGTGTCTCTCTCTCTCTTTCTCTGTCAGTGTCTCTCTCTCTGTGTCTGTCAGTGTCTCTGTCAGTGTCTCTCTCTCTGTCTCTGTCAGTGTCTCTGTCAGTGTTTCTCTCTCTGTGTCTGTCAGTGTCTCTCTCTCTCTGTCTCTGTCAGTGTCTCGGTCAGTGTCTCGGTCAGTGTCTCTCTCTCTGTCTCTGTCAGTGTCTCTCTCTCTGTCTCTGTCAGTATCTCTGTCAGTGTCTCTCTCTCTGTCTCTGTCAGTGTCTCTCTCTCTGTCTCTGTCAGTGTCTCTGTCAGTGTCTCTCTCTCTGTGTCTGTCAGTGTCTCTGTCAGTGTCTCTCTCTCTGTCTCTGTCCATGTCTCTGTCAGTGTCTCTGTCAGTGTCTCTCTCTCTGTCTCTCTCTCTGTCTCTCTCTCTGTCTCTCTCTCTGTCTGTGTCTCTCTCTCTGTCTCTGTCAGTGTCTCTCTCTCTCTGTCTCTTCCAGTGTCTCTCGCTCTCTCTGTCTCTGTCAGTATCTCGTTCAGTGTCTCTCTCTCTGTCTCTGTCAGTGTCTCTCTCTCTGTCTCTGTCAGTGTTTCTCTCTCTGTGTCTGTCAGCGTCTCTCTCTCGCTCTCTGTCTCTGTCAGCGTCTATTGTGAAAATGTATTTTTATCCAAGCTGATACCACACGGTATTTTTGTGCCCTTTGCAATATATAACAAAACGGAGTCCTGGTCCTTCCAGAAATTTCTGTATAAAGCAGTCGGCATGCATAAACAGCTAAACCTGGCTTGAAATGGCTGATAGCCACCAGACAGCTAGGAGGCATGTCCTGCTGAGACAAGTACCCCCCCCCCGCCCCTCCATGGTGCTCCCCTATTGTCTATACGACACCAGTTCCACGCCACCCCACCCTTTTCGAAGTACTCAAACCACCAGCCATTATCTCTTGTAGAGACCTCATCCAATTCAGATAACTGACTAGGAAACTGGACAATCCTGACACAATGCAAGACAGGTAATAGCTCATTACCACACTCTCACCAACTAATGGCCAGCTGGCCAACTAATAACCCTGACACAAGGAAATATCTGGAAACCACGTCAGGACAAGGATGTAGTAATTAACTCTTTATCTGTATTCACTGACTGCGAGACAGAGCCAATACACAGGGAGAGGCCATAACTTGGGTTTTACTGTATAAATATCTCGTGAAACTGTACCATTTCGGAGGTGTTCACTTAGCCCTTGACTGAGTGTGACCTTTCCCTTGCTAGCAAGTAAATTAAAGAAACTTCTGCCGGAGCTGAAGGTATCTGAGTCGTTTATCGGAGGTCGAGATTTCGACACTCTCTCTCTGTCTCTGTCAGTGTCTCTGTCTCTGTAAGTGTCTCTCTCTCTCTGTCTCTGTCAGTGTCTCTCTCTCTGTCTCTGTCAGTATCTCTCGGTGTTTCTGACAGTGAGGGATGGGGGGAGAGGGAAGAGGAGGAGGGAGGGGGAGGAGGAGGTTGGGCGAGGAGGAGAGGGGAGGGGCTGAACGGGAGGGAGAAGGGGAGGCTGAACGGAGGCTGAATGAGGGGGGCGGGGGGAGGCTGAATGTGGCGGGGGGGGGGGGGGGGGAGGGGGTGAACGGAGGCTGAACACCGGAGGTGGTGGCGGGGAGGCTGAACAGGACCCTGGTAAGGCATGTAATCTCCAGGGAGAGGCAAAAAAAAAGTGAAAAATTCAGGACCAATAAAGGTGGGGGGGGCCATATTCCTCTCCAACCCCCTCAGATGATCAAAACCATTGCAGATAATCACATGGACCACTTACCTGTAAAGCCACTTACTTTCTATACAATGCCATCTCTGCAGTCAATCAACTATGACACTGCTCCCAATCTCAACAACTCTGCTTCCATCCAGCCACTAGCTTTTTCCTCCCCCCCCCCCCCCCCATTGTAAAGTTCTGTCTGCCAAACAGTATTCCCCCCCCCCACATCCAAACCCGATTTGCTCTCTACCACCCACTCTATTTTCGCCCCTTCTTCCTCTGATTCCGCTTAATACATGAACTCTTCCCGACACTGTACACTTCCTATAAGTGTGTCACATCTTAGGATTTTTTGACCTTGTTCCAAGGAAAGGATCTAGAAATTAGTAGATTTAAATTGGGACATGTTAAAGCTTGCTTCACAGGAGAGTAGGACTGGCAAGTGTGTATTAGATTCCCCACAGCCTGGTAACAATAAAAAAAAACAGTTTGACGTTCAAGCGTCCATTCAATAAATGTTGCTAGAACAACCCGATTGATTTGAAATATATATGGCGATTGCAAGGTGGACTCTGCTGTTTTTTTTGTGGGGGAAGGAGAGAGGAGAGGGGGGGGGGGTGGCTACTCAGTTTTGATTATGGCCAGTCTTTAAAAGAAAATGAAACAGAGAGTCACAAAGTCAGTCAGGTAGCAATGGACTGCTTAAAGCTTAAACAGAAAGGCAGGAGACCGCAGGGAAGCAGGTCGATAAAGCTATTTAACTTTTTTTTTTGCACAGCATTGCGCAGTTCTGCAATAGTCTTGCACCCACCTGCACTAGTATGTTGCCTTCGGATGTGGAACTACGAAGTATTCCTCCCAGCAGATGCTTTATTTTTTTTTTTGAAATTCGTAGCCAATCGTTCCAATTCTTTGTCAAATCACAAACGCCAGAGGTCACCTTGGGCCCATTCAAGGATCACTCTGCGCCAATGCTCTTAGCCAAAAGGCCTAGAGCCACTGCACCGTTCCTGGAAGTACTGCAATACCAGGTTCGTGCCATGGAGGTGGATGGGTCAGGTCCCCCACACACCTCCTATTTCCAAAAAAGCAAGCATATACCTTCCTGATCCAGCAGATGCTTTATTGCCGAGAGGCGTATTACCGTTTATGAATAAATAAGCAAGTAGCTCCGTGACCATGAAACCTCATTCAGCCCGCAAACCCCACCCCCACTTCCCCCAAACCCCCATACAGTGCACTACGTGGTTATTTTATATATATTTTTTTAGAGATTTATGCTTAAAGGGCATCGCCAATTGTACTATTTATTATTTGCAGGCTTTATGAAACATTAGAACAAAATAGTCCCACTGACCCGATTCTACTGCGCATGCGCGATCACGGCAACCTCCAACTCCCCCCCCCCCCGATCCTACTGACAGTGTCCAGCGTCCCGGCACTGTTTCCAGCGCAGGACGCTGGCTCAGCCCACAGACATACCATGCCAGCAGCTAGAAGGCCCGGGACAGCGGCCAAAATCGTCCCGGAGACTTTTGGCGCACTTCCAATCGTGGAAAACTGGCCCACCTCTGGCCAATGGGAGCAGTCAGGAATGGGATGGGAGGGAACAGTGACACGGGCCTGCATGTGGGGAGCCAGAGCCAGGTTTACAAAAGGTCAGGAGATCGGGGCAAAGGGTGCTCACTTGCATCCCGCTCTACAAGAAGACAGCTACAAGAAGGAAGAATTTACCATTGCACAGTGAGCAGAGAAACCCGAGACCCCATTGTCCAGTTTAAAAGGGTAGGTTACAGTCTATGATAGGGCAGAGTGTACATGGACTGTGGGAGGTGATTAAATGGGTGCGATAGAGTTCAACATCGTTCCGTTACAGAGCAAAGTTCTCCCTTAACACATCATTTCAGCACTCCAGGATAGGTTAGATACAGAGTAAAGTCCCCGCTACACTGTCCCATCAAACACTCCCAGGGCAGGTACAGCACGGGTTAGATACAGAGTAAAGCTCCCTCTACACTGGGCCATCAAACACTCCCAGGGCAGGTACAGGGGGTTAGATACAGAGTAAAGCTCCCTCTACACTGTCCCATCAAACACTCCCAGGGCAGGTACAGCACGGGTTAGATACAGAGTAAAGTTCCCTCTACACTGTCCCATCAAACACTCCCAGGGCAGGTACAGGGGGTTAGATACAGAGTAAAGCTCCCTCTACACTGTCCCATCAAACTCTCCCAGGGCAGGTACAGCACGGGTTAGATACAGAGTAAAGCTCCCTCTACACTGTCCCATCAAACACTCCCAGGGCAGGTACAGGGGGTTAGCTACAGAGTAAAGCTCCCTCTACACTGTCCCATCAAACACTCCCAGGGCAGGTGCAGCACGGGTTAGGTACAGAGTAAAGCTCCCTCTACACTGGGCCATCAAACACTCCCAGGGCAGGTACAGGGGGTTAGATACAGAGTAAAGCTCCCTCTACACTGTCCCATCAAACACTCCCAGGGCAGGTACAGCACGGGTTAGATACAGAGTAAAGCTCCCTCTACACTGTCCCATCAAACACTCCCAGGGCAGGTACAGGGGGTTAGATACAGAGTAAAGCTCCCTCTACACTGTCCCATCAAACACTCCCAGGGCAGGTACAGCACGGGTTAGATACAGAGTAAAGCTCCCTCTACACTGTCCCATCAAACACTCCCAGGGCAGGTACAGGGGGTTAGCTACAGAGTAAAGCTCCCTCTACACTGTCCCATCAAACACTCCCAGGGCAGGTGCAGCACGGGTTAGGTACACATTAATGCTCCCTCTACACTGTCCCATCAAACACTCCCAGGGCAGGTACAGCATGGGTTAGGTACACAGTAAAGCTCCCTCTACACTGTCCCATCAAACACTCCCAGGACAGGTACAGCACGGGTTAGATACAGAGTAAAGCTCCCTCTACACTGTCCCATCAAACACTCCCAGGGCAGGTGCAGCACGGGTTAGGTACAGAGTAAAGCTCCCTCTACACTGGGCCATCAAACACTCCCAGGGCAGGTACAGGGGGTTATATACAGAGTAAAGCTCCCTCTACACTGTCCCATCAAACACTCCCAGGGCAGGTACAGCACGGGTTAGATACAGAGTAAAGCTCCCTCTACACTGTCCCATCAAACACTCCCAGGGCAGGTACAGGGGGTTAGATACAGAGTAAAGCTCCCTCTACACTGTCCCATCAAACACTCCCAGGGCAGGTACAGCACGGGTTAGATACAGAGTAAAGCTCCCTCTACACTGTCCCATCAAACACTCCCAGGGCAGGTACAGGGGGTTAGCTACAGAGTAAAGCTCCCTCTACACTGTCCCATCAAACACTCCCAGGGCAGGTGCAGCACGGGTTAGGTACACATTAATGCTCCCTCTACACTGTCCCATCAAACACTCCCAGGGCAGGTACAGCATGGGTTAGGTACACAGTAAAGCTCCCTCTACACTGTCCCATCAAACACTCCCAGGACAGGTACAGCACGGGTTAGATACAGAGTAAAGCTCCCTCTACACTGGGTAAAGATGTTTCTTGTAAATTCCTTATTGGTGACGATCTTATATTGATGGCCTCTAGTTGTGCTTTTCCACACAAGTGGAAACAATCTCTCTGTATCCTTGCATAATTTTAAAGACCACTATTCGGTCACCCCTCAGATTTCTCTTTTCAAGAGAAAAGAGCCCCAGGGGCCGAAACCCAGTACCACCATAATTTTTGTGGCGGGCCTCAGACCCAAATTCAGCAACAAAAAAAAAATGGGTTCCTGCGCTAATGAGCGACTGTAAACGCCAGTTTGCAGCGGTGTGGAAGTCTTGACTGCAGTGGGGTCACCACAGAGAAATTCTATATGGAGCTAATGTGGATCTAATGAGCCGACTGTTCCCGGGCCTTAATGGCCTGGGTTTACAGCTAGGCCCTGAGGGGGCAAGGAGTTGGGTTGCAGGATGGCTGGTGTTGGAGGACCAAGGAGGGCAAACCACTTTACTGACGCCAAGCTGGAGACCCTCATGCAGGGTGTCGAGAGCAGGTGGAGACTCATTTATCCCGGCGTGGGGAGAGCAAGTCGTGAGGTCTTAACGAATGCATGGAGGGAGATTGCAGGGAAGGTTTCAATGACCTCCATTCATGATAGGACTCCTGTGCAGAAAATGCTTGAATGATATCATCCATCTTACGAAAGTGAGTACCTGTTCCACCAACTGCTGACCTTGCATCTGCGAGCCTCTCCTTCAACATGCTCTTATTTCCCCTCCTCACTGTTTAGTCACTGAAGCAGCACTTCATTGTTCATGTGTATGTGTTCTCGCAATGGAGGCTCCCTTTCATCTCACACTTACAGCTGCATGTCAGCGACACACACTTGTGCACTCGTTTCTGATGCGTCATCAAGGTGGTACTCACCAACCGTGCTTTGTTTTGCAGGCCAAACTGGCTCACAATCGCATGGAGCAAAGGAGGACCGGTGGTGGCAAGGCAGAGATCAGGCCCTCATACCCCTGGAGGGGAGGGCTGAGGTGCAGGTGGGCGGGCATGGTGCCTTCCCTGTGGGCCAGGGTAGTGCTGACACCGATGTGGGTAAGTGAAGGCCCTACTTTAATGCTCTCTCTCTCCTGCAATGCGTCAGTTCATACTGTGCCTTTCCTTCTGGAAGTGTGCTAGTCTTCTAAGTGTCTTGGCAAAGTGAAGAACATTTTTAGTTCCTGTCAGATTTTTTTTCAGTTTTGAGCAGTTGGCGGACAATTTGCATCTTGCCTATTTTGCCCAGGTTTTGTTTTCTGTGGAGCTGCTTGTCATGTATGTAACCAGCATACTACTGTAACCCTTATACAATTGTAGCCCTCATGTAACCACTACATACTGTACATACTTGCTAGAAATGCACACCTTGGCCACAGGGGGTGTACTTGTGGGAGACACTCCTTACCTGGAGATTCAGGTATATAAGGGGAGGTCCCTCGCAGGGCCAGCACTCCTTGGTCCCGGTAATAAAGGTGAAGGTCACAGAGTGAATGTGTCTGCAGTACGTGCGTCATGTGATTATGTTTAAGAGTTAAAGACTTAACACCACTGTTGCAGCTTTATGATCCAGGTAAACGTTCCATAAGTTGGTCTAAAATGATAACCATTTCTAGAAAATAGGTTTGGTAATACATGCTGCGATGTGTGTGCGCACTGGGTCCGTGCAGCAGAGCAGGTCTCCAGTCGTCCTGGTTAACCCTTGCCACTGGACCAAGACCGAGATCTGTCAAGCCCGTGTGGTGGCTGGTGTGCAACGGTCACTCCACATTAAAAAAATCCACACACAGGCATCTTCCACCCTTCAGGATGTAGTTCGGGATCCGGAATATTCGGTCCTTCATTGAAACACCTGTGAACTTTTTGACGTGGAAGCAAGTCATCCTCGATTCGAGGGACTGCGATGATGATGTTGATGATCTGCTAGTTGACGGGTCCATGCCTCAATCCCCCACCTCCCCCTCACGGCAGCCCTTCTCCCACTCTTGCTTGCAGGTGACAGACTGAACTGCAATGAGTAGAGGCCCAACCTACTCAACCTATCCTCATAAGTCAACCCCCTCTTTTCCGGAATCAACCGAGTGAACCTTCTCTGAACAGCCTCCAATGCAAGTATATCCTTCCTTAAATACGGTGACCAAAACTGTGCAGTTTTCGTAGTTCCGTAGTGGAGTCAGAAGCCAAGTGGATGGGGGATATCCCTTGTCGCCAAGCAGCTATCCACAATTCTGATTTGGGCCGGTGAAGAAGGTGGGCACACTGCTCTGGCGCAGGATGAAGGAATCATGGCTGCTGCCTGGATACCTGGCATCAACTGGTGGTCGCACACCAGCTGCACATTGAGTGAGTGGAATTCCTTTCTGTTGTGTATGCAATATCTTGTAACCAGCATTCTACCACCACCAGAGGGCGCACCTGTTGGAGTCCCAAGGGATCCCAGCATCCCTTGGGAGCACTGCATATAAGCAGGCCTCCCATGCTGTGCCAGCACTCTGGAGTCAGAATAAAGAGACTGAGGTCACACTTACTCAAGTCTACAGTACTCCGTCACATTGCTTTATTTGAGACATAACAACTGGCGACGAGTAATAGATAATGAACCATCACGCGAAAATGCAGAGAACTGTTGGTATCCTGGAGAAATTCTCAGAAGGGGACGATTGGGAAGCCTTCCTGGAGCGACTCGGCCAATACTTCATGGCCAATGAGCTGGAAGGGAACGAGAACGCTGCCAAACGAAGGGCGATCCTCCTCACCGTCTGCGGGGCAACAACCTATGGCCTCATGAAGAATCTTCTTGCTCCGGTGAAACCAACAACCAAATCGTATGAAGGACTGTGTATGCTGGTCCGGGAGCACCTAAATCCGAAGGAGAGCGTTCTGATGGCAAGGTATCGATTTTATGCATGTCAACGGTCTGAAGGCCAGGAAGTGGTGAGCTATGACGCCGAACTAAGGCGCCTTGCAGGACATTGCGAATTCGAGGCAATTAACACCTTGTTGGCGCTGCGGAGGTGATCATTGAGCTCATCAATGGCGCTTCAAACATTATGCGTGCAAAGGCTGTGGAACAATGGGACACCTCCAGCGAGTGTGCAGATGAGCTGCAAACCCTGCAAACCACCACGTTGCAGAGGAAGACCGATCCATGGCGGATCAAACTGAACTAGAGACTCGAACCAAGGAGGCAGAAGTGTACGGGGTACACACCTTCACCACAAAATGTTCACCGATCATGTTAAAAGTTGAACTGAACGGAATTCCAGTATCCATGGAATTGGACACAGGTGCGAGTCAATCTATCATGAGCAAAAAGGCCTTCGAGAGTCTGTGGTGCAACAAGGCACAAAGGCCCAAGCTGAGCCCTATTCATACCAAGCTGAGAACTTACACTAAAGAGCTGATCCCTGTAACTGTCAGTGCAGTAGTAAAAGTCTCCTATGAACTACCACTATGGCTTGTACCGGGAGATGGTCCCACACTGCTCGGCATAAGCTGGCTGGGAAAAATCCACTGGAACTGGGACGACATCCGAGCGCTTTCATCCATCGACGGCGCCTCATGTGCCCAGGTTCTGAGCAAGTTCCTGTCGTTGTTTGAGCCAGGCATCGGAAATGTCTCTGCGGCGAAGGTGCCGATCCACTTGGTTCCCGGTACACGACCCATCCACCACAAGGAACATGCGGTGCCATACATGATGCGAGAGAAAGTGGAGATCGAGCTGGACAGGCTGCAACAAGAGGGCATCATCACGCCGATTGAGTTCAATGAGTGGGCCAGTCTGATTGTTCCGGTTCTCAAGGGCGATGTCACGGTCAGAATTTGTTGGGACTATAAAGTAATGATTAACCGTTTTTTGCTGCAGGACCAGTACCCGCTACCCAAGGCAGACGACCTATTTGCGACCCTGGCTGGAGGAAAGACGTTCACCAAGTTGGACCTGATCTCGGCCTACATGATCCAGGAGCTGGCGGAATCTTCGAACGGCCTCACCTTCATCAACACGCACAAAGGTTTATTCATCTACAATAGATACCCGTTTGGGATTCGATCGGCCGTGGCTATTTTTCAAAGGAACATGGAGAGTCTGCTAAAGTCAGTTCCGCACACCGTGGTTTTCCAGGTTGGCATACTGGTCACAGGTCGGAACACCATCAAACACTTGCAGAACCTGGAAGAGGTTCTAAGTCGGCTAGATTGTGTGCGACTCAGGTTGAAACGCTCGAAGTGTGTTTTCCTGGTGCCAGAGGTCAAGTTCTTAGGGAGAAGAATCGCGGCAGATGGCATGAGACCCACCGACACACGCCGAGACCACAGAACGTGACGGAGCTGCGGTCGTTCCTGGGACTCCTCAATTATTTTGGTAATTTCCTACCCGGGTTAAGCACCTTGCTAGAACCTCTACACGTGTTGCTACACAAGGGAGATGACTAAGTATGGGGGAAATCACAAGAAACTGCTTTTGAGAAAGCCAGAAATCTGTTATGTTCCAACAAAAAGCTTGTTCTGTATGACCCATGTAAACATTTAATGCTAGCTTACGATGCGCCTTCGTACGGGGTTGGGTGTATGTTATAAGCAAACGAGTTGGGAACATTGCAATCGGTCCAGGAGCTTGTCCAAGGCCAAAAGGGCCTACAACATGATTGAAAAAGAAGCACTGACATATGTTTACGGGGTGAAAAAATGCACCAGTATCTGTTTGGGCTTAAGTTCGAGTTAGAAACTAATCATAAGACGCTCATATTGTTATTGTCAGAGAGCAAAGGTATTAATACCAATGCCTCTGCTCGCATCCAAAGATAGGCGCTCACGGTGTCTGCATATAACTATGTAATTCGCCACAGGCCAGGCACAGAGAACTGCGCTGATGCTCTCAGTCGGCTACCATTGCCCACAACTGGGGTGGAAATGGCACAGCCTGCAGACTTGCTCGTGGTGATGGATGCATTTGAAAATGAAAAGTCGCCCGTTACGGCCCGCCAGATCAGGACCTGGACCAGCCAGGATCCTTTACTGACCCTTGTAAAAAACTGTGTCCTCCATGGGAGCTGGTCCAACATCCCAGCGGAGATGCATGAAGAGATCAAGCCGTTCCAGCGGCGCAAAGACGAAATGTCCATATAGGCGGACTGTCTTTTGTGGGATAGTCGTGTGATTTTGCCTAAGAAAGACAGGGAAACATTCATACATGACCTACACAGCACCCACCCAAGCATTGTAATGATGAAAGCTATAGCCAGATCCCATGTGTGGTGGCCCGGCATCGACTCAGATTTGGAGTCTTGTGTGCCAATGCAACACTTGCTCTCAACTGAGCAATTCACCCAGGGAGGCAGCGCTAAGTTTGTGGTCATGGCCCTCCAAACCGTGGTCTAGGATCCATGTTGACTTCGCTGGCCCGTTTCTAGGCAAAATGTTTTTGGTTGTTGTGGATGCTTATTCAAAATGGATTGAGTGTGTAATAATGTCTGTAAGCACATCCACTGCCACTGTCGAAAGCCTACTAGCCATGTTTGGAACGCACGGCCTACCTGATGTCCTTGTCAGCGACAATGGGCCGTGCTTCACCAGCACTGAATTCAAGGAATTCATGACCCACAATGGGATCAAGCACGTCACCTCTGCCCCGTTCAAGCCCGCACCTAACGGCCAGGCAGAATGGGCAGTCCAAACCATCAAGCAAAGTTTGAAACTCGTGTCAGAAGGCTCCCTGCAGACTCACCTGTCCTGAGTCCTGCTCAGCTACCGCACAAAACCCCACTCGCTCACCGGGGTTCCCCCAGCCGAACTGCTCATGAAAAGGGCACTCAAAACAAGGCTCTCTCTAGTCCACCCAGGATCATGTCGAGGGCAGGTGGCATCAACAAAGCATGTACCACGATCGCGCAAATTTGTCACGCGATATTGAAGTCAATGACCCTGTATTTTACTCAACTATGGACGTGGTCCCAAATGGCTTGCTGGCACTGTCATGGCCAAAGAAGGTTTGAGGTCAAACTTGTAAATGGACTAACTTGCAGAAAGTATTTGGACCAAACCAAACTGCGATTCACAGACAGCCACGAGCAACCTGAAGAGGACACCACCAACTTCGACCCTCCGATACACACACAAGTGGCAACCGACATCACGGTTGACCACGAACCTGAACCCATCATCCCCAGCAGCCCAGCAAGGTCAGCTGCGCAGCAGCCCAGCGAAGGCCCAACCAACTCACCTGCACCTGTATTTGTACCGAGCCAATCGACTAGGGAGCGGAGAGCCCCAGATCATCTCACCCTGTAAATAAGTGTACTATTGACTTTGGGGGGGAGTGATGTTATGTATGCAACACCTTGTAACCAGCATTCTACCGCCACCAGAGGGCACATCTGCTGGAGTCCCAAGGGATCCCAGCATCCCTTGGGAGCACTGTATATAAGCAGGCCTCCCATGCTGTGCCAGCACTCTGGAGTCAGAATAAAGGTCACACTTGCTCAAGTCGACAGTACTCAGTCACGTTGCTTTATTTGAGACATAACACTTCCTATTGATGAAGACTTCGGGATGGTGTTGTGGTGCCCTCAGGTCAAAGTGTCGAAGATACCCTGGGGAACACCGAAATCCAAACAAATCCGGCCAGCCTCTCCACCTGCTTCTCCCTGGTCATCAGGAAGAAGACATAATCCACTCTTCTCCTATCGGTGAACTGCCGGATGGAGCGACGGGCAGAGAACTGGGCGATGTTGGCGGTGGCTGCAGTGGCAGACTGGAAAGACCCCGTAGCATAAAAGTTCAGAGCTGTGGTGACCTTGGTCTCAACGGTCAGAGCGGTCCTGAGCCTGGTGTGAGGCTGGAGATCTTGGCACAGGACATTGCAGAGCTCCCTCAGTACGTCCTTTCTAAATCTGAGCCTTCGCAAACATTGCTCACCACTGAGCTCCAGGAAGGAGAACTGACGTTGGTAGACCCATTTGGAGGTAGGGCCTCCTTCCCCCGGGCCTGTGCTGGCTACCTCCCATGGCAGCTGGCTGATCGCCTTCTCTCTGTTCCTCTTCATGTTCCAGAGCCTTTGCAGGCTGCTGCTGGCAAGGCCCCTGGCCCAGTATGTGGTGCGGGAGATCAGCGTAACTGACCCTTCCCCTCACGCCATCTCCCTCCTGGCCACCCGCTCCGGGTGCATCCGCAGGCCCTTCTCTCTGCTGGGCAGGCCATGGCTGCTGCCTCCCTTGCCCGCTGCCCCTCCGCACATTGCTGACGGCGATGCCTTCTCCTGCGTTCGGCCCTGTGTCTGACGAGGTGGGCAAGGCGATCCCCTGCCAACACCGAGCCCGTTGTTTGCGAAGGCTGCACCCTGACCGGCTGGCATTGTGGGCAGCGCAGAAGGAGGCCTACTCCGCCAATCAGTGAGAGATAAAACGCTTCAAAAACTCTCCCAAAAGTGATGAACAGGACTCCGCAGGTTGACCAAATGCACAGGAAGCAACAGAACAAGTTGTGGCCCACAATACCCGATCGTGAGCCTCCTCCGGTGGTGTCGAGCAGCACGGCCAAGTGCTCCCACCCGAAAAGCTGGCGGGGGCCACGGTGGGACAAAACGCTCGGTTTCGACTGCTGAATTTGGGTGGCCTTGGCCGCGTAGCAGTGGCGCCCCCTCCCCCCCCGATGACATCAGCACGGCCGCAAGCCCCGTACCGCGGCGCGAGTCGGCGGCTTGTAGCGGAAGGCCTCGCCACTGAAAAAACTCCCGCGCTGAAAATGCGTCGCGGGGGGGGGCCAATCAAACGGAGCATGGCGGACACTCGATTTTTGCCGAATGGCCGCCGCAGTCCTTCCCGGGACCCTGAATTTAGGCCCCGCAGCCTGTTCATCCTTTCCGATTAGGTGTACCTCCCATTTCTGGTATCATCCTTGTAAATCTTCTCTGCTCCCTCTCCAGTGCCTCTGTGTCCTTTTCCGCCACAAACTGCACTCGCAAACCACTGACACCATCCCTCTCCCTGGCATCAATCTGAGGGCGAACAAGACTGTTCGCCACCTTGGTGTCGTATTTCAGCCTGAAATGAGTTTCCAGCCACACATCCACGGCATAACTCAAAACCGCCTCTCTCCACCTCCGTAACATTGCCCGTCTCCGCCCCCTGCCTCAGCTCTTCTGCTGCTGAAACCCTCACCCATGCTTTTGCTACCTCTAGAGTTGACTACTCCCAACTCATTCCTGGCCGGCCTCCCACATTCCACACTGTGTAAACTTGGAAGTCATCCAAAAACTCAGCAGCCCGTGTCCTAACTCGCACCAAGTCACGATCACCCGTCACCCACTGTGCTCGCTGACCCGTGTCCTAACTCGCACCAAGTCCCGCTCACCCATCACCCCCTGTGCTCACTGACCTGTGTCCTAACTCGCACCAAGTCCCGCTCACCCATCACCCCCTGTGCTCGCTGCCCCGTGTCCTAACTCGCACCAAGTCACGATCACCCATCACCTGCTGTGCTCGCTGACCCGTGTCCTAACTCGCACCGAGTCCCGCTTACCCATCACCCCCTGTGCTCGCTGCCCCGTGTCCTAACTCGCACTCAGTCCCGCTCACCCATCACCCACTGTGCTCGCTGCCCCGTGTCCTAACTCGCACCGAGTCCCACTCACCCATCACCCCCTGTGCTCGCTGCCCCATGTCCTAACTCGCACCGAGTCCCACTCACCCATCACCCACTGTGCTCGCTGACCCGTGTCCTAACTCGCACCAAGTCCCACTCACCCATCACCCACTGTGCTCGCTGACCCGTGTCCTAACTCGCACCAAGTCCCACTTACCCATCATCCACTGTGCTTTCTCACCTACACTGGCTCCCGGTTAAACAATGCCTCGATTTCAAAATTCTCATCCTTGTTTACAAATCAGCCTCACAATCCCACAAGATGACTGCACTCCTCAAATTCTGTCCTCTTGCGCATTCCTGATTATAATCGCTCAACCATCGGTGGCCGTGCCTTCAGCTGCCTGGGCCCTAAGCTCTGGAACTCCCTCCCTAAACCTCTCTACCTCTCTTTCCTCCTTTAAGACGCTCCTTAAAACCTACCTCTTTAAACAAGCTTTTGGTCATCTGCCTTAATTTTTTTTGTGGCTCAATGTCAAATGGATCTGTTTGTCTGTAACACTGCTGTGAAGCACCTTGGGACATTTTACTACGTTAAAGGCGTCATATAAATACAAGTTATTATTCTTATTATTTTAGAATATGGCGACCAGAACTGTACGCAGTGCTCCAAGTATGGTCGAACCAAGATTTGATACAAGTTTAGCATAACTTCCCTACTTTTCAATTCCATCCCTCTAGAAATAAGCTTTTTGATGGCTTTTTTATGGCCTTGTTAACTTGTGTCACTACTTTTAGTGATTTCTGATCCGAGATCTCTTTGCTCTACTACCCATTTAAATTTGTATTTTGAAGTAATAAGTGACTTCCTTATTTTCCTTACCAGAATGTAATACGTTTATCTGTGATGAACTTCATTTGTCAATTATATGCCCATCCTGCAACTTTATTAATATCCTCCCGTAATTTGTTGCAGTCCTCCTCAGTATTGACTATTGCCCCAATTTGGTGTCATCCGCAAATTTAGAAATTGTGTTTTGATTCCAAAGTCTAAATGGTTAATATAACTTGTGAACAGTGGTCCCAGCACTGCTCCTTGTGGAACACCACTAACCACCTTCTGCCTCTGTGAATAGCTACCCTTTACTCCCACTCTCTGCTTTCCGTCTTGAAGCCAGCTAGCGATCCATTCTGCTACTTGTCCCCTGATTCTACATTCTCTGACATCCATCAGTCTATTATGGGCTACCTTATCGAAGGTCTTTTGAAAACCTAGATACATTACATCTACTGCACTACCCTTGTCGACTCTCTCTGTTACCTCTTCAAAAAATTCAATGAAGTTGGTCAAGCAAGACTTTCTCTTTTGAAATCCATGCTGACTATTCATTATTACATTTTTGGTTTCTAAATGTTCTTCTATTTTATCCTTTAGTAGGGATTCCATTATTTTTCCGACCACCGATGTTAAGCTGACTGGTCTATAATTCCCTGAAATGTTCTATCCTCCTTCTTAAATATAGGTATTACGTTAGCTATCCACCAGTCCTCTGGCACTACACCTTTTTCAAATTAATTATTAAATATGTGTAAAAGTGCCTCTGTTATCTCTTTCCTAGATTCTTTTAAAATGCTTGGATGTAATCCGTTCGGGCAAGTGGTTTTATCCTCCTTTTAGTTTCATTAGTTTAGTTAATATATCTCCTCCTTTTATTTTAAATGTACTTTTTATCTTTCTAATAGTTGTGTTAACTTCTCTCCTAGTCTCTAAGGGGGTCGATTTTGGTCAAGACCACCGCCCGCCCAAAGTGTTGCCCAAAGTGCCGCCAATG